>NC_057391.1:23229351-23523493 GCF_019320065.1 Cervus canadensis
CTGAGGATGTGCAGAAGCTACTTTTCAAGGAAAAAAGACTAAAGAACTCCCGACTGACCCAAGCAGCATACTTACTCAGTCTGTCTAATTAAAACAGAGCCAGGAGGCCAGAGACAATTTTTGACTGCCAAGTGTCACTTGGAGGTCAAATGGGACTTACTGAAATCAAAGCATAGTCTGAAAAGAGTAAAGTCTCTTCCTCAATGACGGACACAATGCTGGTTTTGCACCATCTTTACAAATCTCAGGAAGAGCAACCGGTGAAGCATGCGATGGTCTATGATAAGGAGATGTCCCAATATGTGAAAAATAAAAAAGATATCATGAACTTAAATTGTTCTGCCTCAAGCACTGTCAAACCTTTCAGAAAGGTTTGCTACAGTTACAAAAGGGAATATTTCTGGAGAATGAAAATGTATCAAAACCAGATATTGAGAGTCCAAGAATGATCAATAATTGCTTCCTGTCTGGATGGATCTTTGTTCCATGTTTGGCTCAAACAAGAATCTAGTATTTCTGGACATCAGAGATTTCTTAGTACTTCATTGGTGAGGATTCTTTATGAGAAATTAGGCTCTTTTACCAGTCATGTGCAGAAAGTGATTCTCAAAGTTATTTCCTCAGCTGATGCCTATTGAAACTTCTGCCTCACTTTTGGTGGCTATAAGTGGCAACGCATAAGAAGGCAACACATCTGGCCTTCAAAGGAAATGACCAAAATGATGTGCTTTCCCCATTGTGTGAGGCCTTGAGACACCCAAAATGCAATCTGTACTGTCTCATGCTGGTATCTTGTTCTGTCAACATTCATCAATGAGTTCATCTTTCCTCCTCCCCTTGAAACCAAGCACTCACTGGCATTCCTGAACCTCACAGAAAATGAGCTTCTGGGTGAAAGTGTCAAGTTGCTGTATGTAACTGAGACACCTAAAGTGCTTCCTCCAGAGGCTGACATTGGAAAATTGTTACCTTAAAAAAACCTGTTGCAAGGATCTCCCTTCTGCTTTGATCCTCAGTCAGAGGCCGACACATTGCTCTTGGTGAGAAAGTCCTCACAGGTGACAGCATGAGCCTTCTGTGTGTGAGGGCTCGAGTTACCCCCAGCGTAAACCCTAGATCCTGGGGCTACAGTGCTGCAATATAACCAGGGATGTTTGCAATCGTTTCTCAAAGCTTCTCTAATAAAAATCAAGCCTAAAACACTTGAATCTGGGGCTGAATTACATAGGAATTACTGTACTCAAGTTTTTGTGTGAATTTTTGAAAAAAACCACTGTGGGAGATCAACCAAGATAGTAAAACAGAAAGACCCTGAGCTCCTCTCCTCTCACAAACACACCAAAATCACAACTTTTGGCAGAACAACTATCAGGGAAAAAACCAGAACCTTCTAGAAAGAAATCTCAATTAAAGCTAAAAAGAAGGAACCACAACGAGATGGGTAGGGGGTGGTCTTGTGATACAGTCAAGTCCCATACCCTCTGGTGGGTGACCTCCAAACTAGGGAATAATTACAGCTGCAGAGGTTCTCCCAGAGGAGACGGAGATCTGAGCCACACATTGGTTCCTCAGCCTGGGGGACCTGCACTGGAAAGATGCACCCCCAGAGCAGCTGACTTTGAAGGCCAGACAAGTTTGCTTTCAGGAATCCCAGGGGGCTGGGAAATAGAGACTTCATTTTAAAGTGTGCACACAAAATCTCATATGCTGGAGGATTCATGGAGGAAGCAATAAACTGAGAGGAGCTTGACAGGAATCCTACCTGCTGATCTTGAAGAATCTCCTAGAGAGACAGTAGGCAAGTGCAGCTCACCCTGGGGACATGGACATCGACAGCAGCCATTTTGGGCAGCTCCTTCTACCACCTAGACACTGCTGCTGGCAAGCACTACTGTGGAATCCTTCCCCTACTTAGTAGCCTCAGGACCCAGCCCTACGCTGGCCCAGTGGCCTGTAGGTGCCAGTGCTGGGATGCCTCAGGCCAAGCAACTAACTGGGTGGGGAGACAGCCCCACCCATTAGCAGACAGGCTCAAGACTCCATGAGCCCACAGTCAACTCTGGACATGGCCCACCCCTCCCGAGAGCCTGCTCTAGCCTCGGGACCAGCCTTACCCACCAGGGGGCAGACATCACACACAAGCAAACCAGAGTCACCCAGTAGGCCCAACCCGGACCTAGGACTGACTGGGCCCCGGCCATGCCCACTAGCAGGTCAACACGAGCTTTGGGACACCCAGGACCCTACACACAACTGTGTCAGAAACTGGCCCACTCCACTAGTGATCTAACACCAGCTCTGGGACACCCAAGCCCTGCAACAAGACTCCAGGACCTGGCTCTGCCTGCCCATAGGCCGGCACTAACCCCAGAGCCTGACTTCACCCACCAGTGAGTAAGCTATAGTCCTGGAGTCTTATGGACCCTGATTATGCCCAGCAGTACCGCTAAAGACCTCTGGGTTCCACAATCAGCCGCCCTGGGACTCGGTCTTGCCAACTGGTGCCAGTAGCCTCCACAAAACGCAGGGCCGGGCAAGCAGGTGGACCAGGAGCCAAACAAGCTCACCAGACTGCCCACATGGTCAGCCCACCACAACAGAAGGACTCATGCAGCCCTCATAGGGGGAACCCCTAGAGCATGTAACTTGAGTGACAAGAGGGGAGTGTGCTGCTGGGATGCATACAATGTCTACTGCAAAAGGCCATTTCTCCAAGGTCGGGAAATAGGGAATAGCCAACCTACAAGACAGAGCAACATGGGCAAAATGAGGCAACAGCGGAACATGTTTCAGACACAGGAACAAGATAAAACCAGGAGATGTAGTTAGTGAAGTGGACATCAGCAATCTACATGAAAAGAAATTCTAGGTAGTGCTTGTAAAGATGATCAAAGAACTTGGGAGAAGGATGAATGTAGACTGAGAATTTATCTAAAGAACCAGCCCTCAGAGATGAAGACTACAATGACTGAAATGAAAAATATACTAGAAGGATAAACAGTAGACTAAATGATATCTAGGAATGGATCAGTGAGCTACAGTAGTGGAAATCACCAATACTGAACAGAAACAAGAAAAAACATTGAAAAGAAATAGAACATTTATAGAGACCTCTGGGACAACGCCAAGCACACTAATATTTGCCTTATAGGAGTCCCAGAAGAAGAGTGGGCGACCTCAGTTCGATCCCTGGGTTGGGAAGATCCCCTGGAGAAGGGAAAGGCTACCCACTCCAGTATTCTGGCCTGGAGAATTCCATGGACTGTATAGGGTTAGGGACTTTCACTTTCACTTTCAGAAGAAGAGCCTGACAAAGGGGCAGAGAACATATCTGAAATAACAATAGCTGAAAATTTCCCTAGCTTGGGAAAGCAAATAGGCACCCAACATCAGGAAACATAAAGAGTTCTACATAGGATGAACCCAAAGAGAAACACACCAAGATTGACAGTAATTAAAATGAGAAAAATTTTAAGATAAAGAGAGAATATAAAAACAGCAAGGGAAAAGCAACAAATAACATACCAAGGAAGTTCCATAAGGCTATCAGCTGACTTTTCAACAGAAACTCTGCAGGCCAGAAGAGAGTGACATGATATATTTAAAGTGACAAACGAGAAAAACATATAACCAAGAATGTTTTATCCAGCAAGGCTCTCACTCAGATTTGATGGAAATATCAAAAGCTTCATAGATAAGCAAAAGCTAAAAGAGTTCAGTGCCACCAAACCAGCTTTACAAGAAAGATTAAAGAAATTTCGCTAAGGGAAAAAGAAAAGACCACAACTAGAAACGTGAAAATTATCCATCAGTAAAGGAAAACATACACAGTAAAGTTAGGAAATCATCCATACACAAAACTAGTAGGAAGGTTAAAAGACAGAAGTAGTAAAATCATATATACCCACAATTGGGAAAGGAATACGTCAAGACTGATATTGTCACCCTGCTTATTTAACTTATATTCAGAGTACATAATGCGCAATGCCAGGCTGCGTGAATCACAAGCTGGAATTAAAACTGCCACAAGAAATATCAACAACCTCAGATATACAGATGACACCACCCTAATGGCAGAAAGTGAAGAGGAACTAAAGACTCTCCTGATGAAGGTAAAAGAGGAGAGCGAAAAAGCTGGTTTTAAAACTCAACATTCAAAAAATGAAGATCATGACATCTGGCCCTATCACTTCATGGCAAATAGATGGCAATAGAAACAATGGCAGATTTTATTTTTTTGGCCTCCAAAATCATTGCAGATGGTGACTGCAGCCATGAAATTAAAAGACACTTGCTCCTTGGAAGAAAACCTATGACAAACCTAGACAGCATATTAAAAAGCAGAGACATCACTTTGCCAACAAAGGTCTGTCTAATCAAAGCTATAATTTTCCCAGTAGTCATGTATGGATGTGAGAGTTGGGCCATAAAGAAGGCTGAGCACCGAAAAATTGGTACTTTCTAACTCTGGTGCTGGAGAAGACTCCTCAGAGCCCCAGCAAGGAGATCAAATGAGCCAAACCTAAAGGAAATCAAGATTCGTTGGAAAAGACCCCGATGCTGGGAAAGATTGAGGGCAGAAGGATAAGAGAGTGAACAAGGATGAGATGGTTGAATGGCATCACCAACTCAATGGACATGAGTTTGAGCAAACTCCAGGAGATAGTGAAGGACAGAGAAGCCTGGTGTGCTGCAGTCCATGGGGCTGTCAGATACAACTTAGCAACTGAACAACGAAGCAGTTAAGGGATATATAAAACAATTTGATGTAAAATGTGGTATCTAAAACAGTAATTGTAAGAGGAGAACAAATACATTTGAAATTAAGAGATGAGCAACTTAAAACAATAACACACACACACACACACACACATATTGCTATACAAAAACCTCACTGTAACCACAAATCAAAAATCTATAATAGATAGAAGCACAAGAAAGAAAAAGAAATCCAAACATAACACTAAATATATTAATTCAATCACAGAAGAAGAGAACAAAAAAAAAGAAAAAAAAAGGCTATAAAACAACCCCCAAATAATGAACAAAATAGCAATAACTACAAATCAATTACTTAAAAAGTAAATAGATTAAAGGCTCCAACCAAAAGACTGAATGTATACAAAAATAAGACCCATATATATGCTGCCTACAAGAGACCCACTTCAGATCTAGAGACACACATACAGATTGGAATGGAATGTCTTTTCATTCCAATGTCTTTCCATCCAATGTCTTTCCATCAGAATGGAAGAAGGTATTCCATGGAAATGGAAATCAAATGAAAGCTGGAGTTGGGACTTCCCTGGTGGTCCAGTGGTTAAGACTCTGTGCTCCCAATGCAGAGGCCTGACTTCCATCTAGTCAGGGACCTAAATCCTACATGTTGAAACTAAGAGTTCACATGCTGCAACTAAAGATCCTGCATGCTACAACTGAGATCCACTGCAGCCAAATAAATAAATAGTAAAACAAACAAAAAAAAGAAAGCTGGAGTAGCAATACTCACATCAGACAAAATAAATTTTAAAATAAGGACTGTTACAAGAGACAAAGATTAACTACATAATGATTAAGTGATCAATCCAAGAAGATATAACAACTGTAATGATATGTGGCTCAGATGGTAAAGTGTCTGCCTGCAATGTGGTAGACCTGGGTTCAATCCCTGGGTCAGGAAGATCCCCTGGAGAAGGAAATGGCAACCCACTCTAGTACTCTTGCCTGGAAAATCCCATGGACAGAGGAGCCTGGTAGGCTACAGTCCATGGGGTCGCAAAGAGTTGGACACGACTGAGAGACCTCACTTTCCTTTCACTTTATGCACCTAAATACAAATAGGAGCACCTAAATATAAAGGCAAATATTATGAGAAATATAAGAAGCGGGACTATGGTTGTCACTCTTGATGTCATTGTCCTTCTTACTAACAGTGCACCCATGACTGTTTTTCTTTTAAATGGATACTTTTGGTATTTTCTCTTTGATTTTATTTTCCACAATCTTACTCTGTCTAGATTTTGATTTTTACTTATCCTGCTTGAGTTTCATTTCATTGAATATACCTTTTATGAATTCTGGAAAACTCCAAGTCATCACCACTATATTGCCTTTGTTCCCCCTTCTTTCTCTTTTCCATTTAAGTACAGCTTGCATGCGTGCATGCTCAGTCACTTCAGTCATGCCTGTCTCTCTGTAACCCTATGGATTGTAGCCTGCCAGGCTCTTCTTTCAGGGATTTGCCAGGCGAGAATACTGGAGTGGGTTGCCGTGCCCTCCTCCAGGGGATCTTCCCCACCCAGGGATTTAATCCACGTCTCCTTCTTTATAGGTGACTTCTTTACCACTAAGCCCCCAGGGAAGACCCAAGTACAGCTTAGACCTCATTTTCTCTCTCTTCTCCTCTGTAGTATTTTCCATCTTGTCATCTCTCATTTTATTCTGGATATTTTCACCAATTCTCATTTTATTTATTTATTTTTTTTCAATTCTCATTTTAGTTCTGTCTAATCTGCTTTCAACCCATCTCTTTTCCTCATAAATTTCTGTATTTAGCAGTTCTATCATTTCTATTGATTCATTTTCAAATTTGCAATATATTTTGCAAACATCTTGTAATTTGATTCAGGCAAAAAAATCCACATAAATGAATGCCAAAATTATTAGGTGAAATCTGATGAATATTAATATGGACTCAAAATACCTTCTCATGGATTACTTAGTAACTACCAAGGAGGAAATGATAACTTCATGATGAGAACACGTGGCAAAATGCTTCCTTAGCCAAGTGATCAAAGTTAACATCACCAATAATGGCACAAACTGACATCACGGACCTTCTAATGTGATGCAGGGAAAAAGATAGAATATCACTTCTGTGGTATTCCTGTAAAAAAAAATTCATAACCTGAATCTAATAAAGGAACTTCAGACAAATCCAAATTAAGGCATATTCCACAGAACAGCTCACCTATACACTTAAAAAATGTCAGTATCATGAAAGACAAAGGAAAGAGGTTGTTTCAGATTAAGGGAGACTAAGGGGACATCACTGAATGCAATGTAAGATCCCAGATTAAAGGGGGGCAGTGGGGGGCAGCCTGCTATAATGAATATTATTGAGACAACTGACAAATGGACTGGATATTGGGTAATAACACACCCATGTCAAGCTTGTAAACTTGATCACTGTACTGTGGTTATATAATATCCTGCTGAAATATATAGCAGTAAAGAGACATGATGTTTGCAAATTATTCTAAACTGCTCCAAGAAAAAATTGATAAAGCAAAATGTGAAGAAGGGTTAAAAGTTGGTGACTTTGCACAAAGAGATTTATGTGAATTTTTTTGTCTTATTCATGGAGCTCTTATATTAGTTTGAAATTATTTTAAAACTGTTAAAGTTTAAAATATCAATTTTCACAGTCCTAGTTCCTTACTAAAATTTTAAAGTTCAGCATTCATCTTCATGAAGGTAGTAAGCACAGTTGTTATGAAGGTTGTATCTGATAACTCCAGTGTTTGGTGGCCTTCAGGTCAGCTCTTGCCTCTCTAGCCTGAAAGTACCCAAAGCACAGTCCTGCCTCTCAGAGGATAAAAGACTCAGAAAGTGCTGCCATCAGGGTGCAAGACCAGAGTGGGGAATTCTGCTCTGAGGAGACACTTGCCTATGCTGCACAGAAACGAGATTCAGACTATATCCTGTTTCTCCACCCCAAAAGTCCACCAAAAGTTCCGTCTCTCCACTGCTTCCTCCAGACCAGCAATGTCTCAGGGCTGGAGTATGAATTCCAGTTCACCTCTCTGAGCTACAATCATCTCCCTGATCAAGGCTAAGTGTTTCCTTCTTCCCTAACTATTGGCCCTTTAATGCTTTTAAGAAACATTGAATTTTTAAAAAAATATATTAACTTCAACTTTTCAAGTTTTTAAAAAATTTATTTATATGTATTATTTTTGGTGATTGCTGGATCTTCGTTGCTGCATGTGGGCTTTCTCTAGCTGTGGTGAGTGGGGGCTGTTCTCTAGATGTGAGAGCATGGGCTTCTCAGTGCGGTGGCTTGTCTTGTTGCAGAGCAAGGGCTCGAGGGTACTCGGGCTTCAGCAGTTGTGCTACATGGGCTTAGTTGCCCCATAGCATGTGGAATCTTCCTGAAACAGGGATCGAACCCATGTCCCATGCACTGGCAGGCAGATTCCTAATCACTGGGCCAACAGGGAAGTCCAAAAAAATATATTAACTTTGACTTTTCAGGTGTCATCAATGGGAAAGTTGGTCTGAATTACCTAGTTTGCATAATTATAACCTGAAATCATAACCTTCTTTTCTGTGTAACCTAAAAGCCTTGCTTTATTTTAAAAGAAATTTGGATTTAAATCACAAATGAACCGATCACCCTTCTCCTATTTCTTTGTAACCATAATTTACAAAACTCGAGTGAGTTAACGTTTTATACTTGCTAGTTAGCTAAACTGGCTTGCTGTTGTTGTTTAGTCTCTAAGTTATGTCCAACTCTTTTGTGACCCCATGGACTGTAGTCCATGGGATTTCCCAGGCAAGCAAACTGGAGCGGGTTACCATTTCCTTCTCCAGGGAGTGTACCCGCGTTTCCTACTTGGCAGGTGGATTCTTTGTCACTGAGCCAACTGGGAAGCCAGTTAAACTGGCTAGCTAGCTTTAAATACATAGACAGCTACTTTCTTTGAGAGTGACAGCTTGGTTGGCCTAACCAGCACACTTGTAACATAAAACTGAGCCTAGGGTCTCCAAAGCAATTGATCCTGAAAAGTTTAGCAATGAAGATGAAAGAAGAAAGTAAATAACCAGCTTTATAAAATAATCCATAGATTACAAAGGAAAATCATATTTTAAAAAGACAATACCATTCACAGGATGTGGGGTTTCCTTTAGTATCTGTGCTGAATCGGATGATGTCATTTCCTCTTCCTTTTGCTGATTTTTTAAAACATGATCTGTGGAGATCTTAAGCCCTGAGAATTTCCATTCAATGTACTTCACCTGCTTCAGATACAATTACAGTTGTAAATAAGTATACTGTATAATTATAATAATCTAATGTTTAATATTGCATAATTATAATACAATATAAATAAGTGTATATAATCAGTCATATAATATATATTTAGAACCTCATATATGTACGTGTATATATATATTTCAGACCACATAGTGACTTTAATTCAGTTTCCTATGAAGAAGAGGTAGAATCAAACACATAGGTGTTTAATAAATAGTTGTTTTTTAATTTATTTTGGTTACAGTTGAAGTGACCTAGTTAGGACTGTGGTATTATATCTCTAAGCATAAATTACAGAGTGTATAACCTGTTAAATTAAATTACACTGAAAAGAACTGAACACTCCAGAGGTTTATTAAACTACTTATGTTTGTGGAAATACATGCTCACCACAAAAAGCCGTGATTATCACTTATCTTGTGTGCCTGCTTCTGCTTCTACCTCTGAGAATAATATATTTGGGGACCCTACGACCCATACTTTCGATCTTCAGGGTTTCTAAGGCCTTACCTGTAGTGTATTTCCATTTAAGAGGTTATGACTAAGATACTCCATTCTGTTTTTTCCTTGGATGCCTGTTTTTCTGCCATGTTTTCTTCTTGAGTAGCCTGCGACCTGGTGTTCCCTTTCCTTCCTTTCTCCCATCTGAGGAGGTTTTCTTTTAGCTTCATACTGGCCAGCTTCAGTGGGAATATCAATAGATACCATCTGGTCCTAAATAGAAGGATCAGAGACAGATGTACAAGATGAGTTTAACAGCCATGATAATCAAGAAAGAGATTTGTGAGCCAGTATTAGACTTCACTTATCTCTTGCCATGGAGCGGAGATATGCCATCTCTTCCCTCCCTACAGTAGAACCCAGGATTTTGTTCCATCCATAGCCTTATGGCATTATGAATGCTGCAGATTAAATCTGCAGAACATGACATTTAAGGGCTTCTCAGGTGGTGCTAGTGGTAAAGAACCCGCCTGCCAATGCAGGAGCCATAAGAACCGCCGGTTCAATCCCTGGGTCAGTAAGATCCCCTGGAGGAGGGCACAGCAACCCACTTCAGTATGCTTGCCTGGAGAATCCCATGGTCAGAGGAGCCTGGAGGGCTACAGTCCAAGAGTCAGATACAACTGAAGCGACTTTGCACACACGCATGGCATTCACAGAAGGAATTTCTTTTACCCCAGTTTTAATACTGTCTTCCTCAAATCAAATTTTACCCACTGGATTGGGGGGAGATCTGCTACCTGGGGAGGAAAGGAAGCCTCTTCCTCTTCTATTGATGTCTCTAAAGCATCCCTGGTCTTCTCCTCACTCTGAGCTTCTGGCTTTGGGAAGCTCTCTGGGGGTATGTAGCAAGACCCCCAATCCAGTTGCACCTGAACAGATCCATTGGGTTCCCCCACAGGGTTAGTGAGGTTAAAATTACCTGAGAGACACACAGACATTAATAAAATCTGATCACATGAAAGTAGGCACATGAGCGTTTATCATAACCTTACCTATGACTTTCCCAGTTTAAATTTCACATTTTGTTTGTAATTAACATCAATCAAATAACCATGATGACATTACACTCAGAAGCAACATAAAATATCAGTGAATATCCATAATCACTCAGAATATTTACTTCTGCTACTCAAAATATTTATTGGGGAAGATTGGTACCTCCAGGTTCAGGAAGGGATAGTCAAAGATGTATGGAGAGATATAGCTTGCTTGTCGTCAGTCACCCAGCCAGTAAACAAGAGCACATTCTACTATTACCAAACAGTTTCTACACCTTAGGCATACTAAGAAAACCATTATCGACACCCGTGGCCCCTATTTCTGAAATAACAAAAACCAAGAAGACTTAAGCAAAATGGTTTTTTTCTGAATGTCAGACTTCTGCTTTGTAACACTGATTAATTTAACAGATGGCTCACATTGCCTCTCTTTGGCAAAGGATGAGTTGTGAGCAGAAGAGTCAGCTTCTTTTCTTGTGCTTTTTAAGCACTCATGGTATTGGGAGAAGGGAGGCCTCACACACTTCAAGGAACAAAGCTTTATTAATATGGTCAATACTAGCTGTAACCATCCACACTTCCTAATGAGAGCACAGACTGCAATCAGAGAGTTGGTCCTTCTTGCACAACCTCCACAACCTTGGGTATGAATGTAGGATAAGGTAGCATGAAGTTCAGCTTCATACTGGGGCTGGGGGAGAATCCAAGAAATTTGTCATGGTGTAGCATGGAAAACTCATTTGGATTTAATATTTAGAAGAAGCAAGAGAATTACAGTGAAATGTTACAGACACAACTTAAAATCTGATATCTAGCCATGTGCCAAGAAATAATAGGCCTTAAGTAAAAACAAATACTGGAAAGCACTACAGAGATGGAAAATGTTGGTTCAGACACAGAGGTATGGACTGCAGAGTGGTGGGTCTACCCACTCGGGAATTTCCTTCTGTTGCTGAAGAGCAGCAGCAGAAGCCAGTGTTTCCATAGATTAGTGAGGCTCTAAGTCTTCTATTCTGCGGCTCTTCACAGTATTCTCAAATCCTTTCGGCGAGTTCTAAGAGAGACTATTCCAAGCAAGAAAACTAGAATTAGGACAGGGAGACAACACTGGGCAGAGAGCATAAAGATGTAATAATCTTGAACTCCCACCTTGAATGGATTTGTTTTGTGCAAGAGGAAGCAAGGGCACTTGGCCTCGGCCAAGGTACGAGCCAGGCTCTGGGTCTTCGTCATCAAAAACGTACACAGAGAGGGCCTCCCGCCTCAGATACTGATCCAGGTCAGAACTCACAAGCACTGGGAACCGAGCCAGGTCTCTGAAGTAGGGATTGTTACTGGCCGGAATGATGGGCGTGTCGTGGTCAGAAAAGGTAAAGAAGCGATACATGACGTAAGGACTGGGTTGGGCTCCCAGCGATCGGCTCTGGAGGCCACAGCATCGGATGATTTCCACCCGCAGCTCATTCTGATTCTTCCAGGTCCCCGATCTGGACTGAAAAGATGTTGGTTTTGGATTGAGGAAAAGGGCAGACTGAGAGACGCATTGCACGTGAAGCCTAGAACCCTTGATGAGGAAAAGCTATGACCTAAAGAACTGCCGAATTCTGATTGGGAAAACAGAGTTGCCTTTCACCTGCCTTCAAACTGGCTCTGGCAGATAACTCTCTTGGGGAGATGCTGGCGCTCAGGCCTCATTTTAAGAGAGTGGAACAGAGAAGCCATTTTGTTTACAGAAAGGAGATATAGCTAGCTCCAAGGGCATGATTTCATTTCAAACTCAAGCTTGACCAAGGGAAGGATCTAGACTAGTTGTGGTGTGACAGCTTTTGTCTTTCATTCACATTCAACAAGTACTTATCGAGTGTGGAAGACTGAGCTGTTCTCAAGAGCTGTTTGACTGAGTGTCCTCTGCATGGGTTCATTCTTTTTCTCACCTCATCCTTCTGGGCTTCCCAGGCTCCAAGCACATTGGCTGCCAAGTATGCCTGGGCTTTCTTTCGCTTATTGTATGCTTGTAGACTGGATCTTATGGGGAAGCGCAGCCTCATCCAGTACTCTAGCACCCCAAAGACTTCTCCACCAGTTCCTGGGTAGCAGAAAGTATGAGAGGCATAGAGGATACAGATAGTGTGGCAAGGATCAAGAATAAAGGGAGAAGAAAATGGGAAACCACCAGCAGATCAACTATACACTTTGCGAAATGCCACATTAATCCTGGGAACTGCGGGAGGTTAACAGCACTTACCAGTAAGTGTGGCGGAGCCGTGGACTCTCTCTACAGTTTCTAGAACCCTGTCAAAGCAAATCCATCCAACTGCAAGGGTGTGGTGCTCACTGGCTATTGCCTGGTGTAGCTCAAGCTGGGCTGAAGCCCCTTGAAGGTAGTGCAAGAAGAGGGAGTCTGTCTCCACCACATACTGGGAGGTGAAGTCATAGAGAGGCTGTGGCCCCACAACTAGTGGGGTACAGTGGGTTTCAAAGTCATAGAAGGAATAGGTGCAGAAAGTGGTAAGTTGAGTGTCTCCAGCCTGAGCCAGGGCAGCAGAGGTCAGAAAGGCCTGATGGATGTGCAGTTCAAAAAGGTTCTCACTCTGATGCCGTGGAGAAATGTCCACTTCATCCTCATCTTCGTGGGCTGGCAGTGGTTTCAGACATAATGGCAAGTGTCGGGTGCCATAAGCCACGTCTTTAAGCTGTTCTACAGGGGAAAGAAAACTGCCTATCCATTAAAGGGCAGGAAGTTTCTTCCTTAAGGCAAAGGAAGGTAGGACGAGAATAAAGACCACAGTGGAAGTCCAGGTTGTGACTATTTCAGGAAACCATGTGACTTTAAAGAAAAGCAACAGAATGACAACCTGGTGCTTTGGATTCTGATGGCCAAATAATCCGATGCCTATTTTAAGTAAATTTGAAAGTAAATGCTAACCTCAGGAGGTTACACTGCTAACACTGGAGGCACAATTTCATTCATAGATAACATTGTTTTGGCTTAGAGCAGGATCCTATGAATTGATAATTTCATTACAGAAGCACAAGAAACACAAAATGCAGATATTCCCAAAAGTTTGGGATATTGGCCCTGGAGAGAATAGCAAGTTACAGTCAGTGTCTATTACATTACACTGGGCTCCATTAAGATATGATTCCTCTTTTCCAGTCAGATCAATCACAAGACTCTTCATTCTGTTAAGAATTTGATTTCATTCTAAGGCCAAAAAATCCACTTAAAATCAAAGAGTAATAGAGTAAAAATCAGGGAGGGCACTTACTAGAAAGAGGTTTAAAATATTGGCAGTGGCATATAAAATAAAGATATGTAAGACAGTCCACTAAATCTGTGCGTTACCTCCCATATCCAACCAACCTGAGATGATATATAGTCTGCTTCAAATTGGAGTATCTGAGTTGTCACAGTGTGTTGATGACAAAGGTCCTATTTTAAGAGTTAAAGTAGTAGAAGAAAGATATTTTGGGTACATCAGAATGTCTTCCTCCCAAGAAGAAGTGGAATACAGGCACTGGTGAGCAGTTTCTTAATTTATAAGATTAATATAACTAAAGAAAACATTAAAAATTTGCATTACATGATACAAAGTTAATAATTCTAGCATATAAAGAGCTCCTAAAAATTAATAATACACTGTTAAGAGAAGGGTTAAGGGCAGGAACAGGCAAGTATCAAAAGAAGTAATACAAATAACTGGTAAATAAATGTAAAACTCTTCAGCCTTATCAGTAATGAAGGAACTATAAGTTAAAGCAAGTGAATCTTCAGAAGTAGGTAAGGGTATTACACTGCACTATCCTGGGAGAAAGGCCCTGAATCTGAAAGAAAGGAGAATTTCAGTCCAAAGGATTTCCTTTGTTACTTGGCAGGGACCTTTTAACAGACTTGCCCTGGTGTGCATAAATCATACTGAATGACCCACCTCCCTTTACTCTAGTTTCATGCTCACTCTGTGTCCTTATTGATTCTGCTTTCCCAGAAAAAAGTTGCCCTGAGCATATTCTCAAGGCAGCCGTGAAAGAGCCACTATCCTAGAATAACAAATTAACATTCTGGTATAAATCTCAGTCTTTAGTGCATTTGGTTAATATGAGTCGGGTATCTCACCACTGAGTGTAATAACAAAGCCAATTTTCTCACCATGTAAGGCTGGAGACCAGATCCTGGTTGCCAGTAAATTGAACTAAACATAGAAAGTATCACATTATAAAATCTGCCTAAGTGTCCAGCTACCTACACTGCTTTGTAGACATCCAAAAACTGCAACAAAGAATTTAGGAACTTTCAGAGAGAAATCATAGAAAAAGATGATGAGAGAGGAGTGATGAAGCTCTATTATCTCACAAACACTGTGATCTAGGCCTGACTTCAAGAAACAATCTTGAGAGAAGGCCCTCACTCACCTTAGGACCAACAGTGATACATTCTGATTTTCAGAGTAGATTCAGCAATTTCTGGGTCCTGTTGAAAATCTCCAGAGAAATCAGAGAAAATACTCTGATATGATGCAGGAAAAGAAGGTGCTGGCCATGTATTAAAATAACAAAGATGACAGGATAAAGAACAGGAGGGCTATGTCATATACCAAGACACAGAGGGGGCCCTCTCGACAGGTGCAGAGGGGAGGCAAAGGCATTTAGCCGTGTGACAGATCCTAAGATGAAGTGAACAAACTACTAAGACTTGCCGGATACTGGAAGGCCATGGCTTCTTAAAATACCTTCCAGCTGATTGATACGCTTGTTCTTGAGGTCTAGGAGTTGATTCAACCTCTCCAGTTTTTCTTCGTGATCTTTATTTTCATTATCGGCTTTTGTCATCATTGCTTCCAGTTCCTCCTGAAATGAAATAATGTCTGAACTTTACTAGCTCAGTGGCCCAGAACTGATGGGCCCAGATAAAAAGGTGGCACTTGTGGGTAAAGGAGACGCCACTACCTCCTAAGCAGGGCAGATTCATTCCCTAGAAAAAGACTTGGGTTCCTTACAGACCTCTCCAGGACCAGTTGTGCTGTTAGTGCCAAGGGGTAGTATTTTTCCTGGGACTGGCAAAATTTGAACCCAGAAGCTTCCCACTTGCCGTTTTCATTAGCTGGCCCCTTTGGCTTCTATTGCCAAGGTGCCATGGGCATGTGTGAGCCCTCAAGTTCAAAAGACAGCACATTTGTGTTTGCACAGGACAGCATATCACCTTGCACCAGCCCTGGAAACTCGGGTCTTGCTTCATTCCCAGTTTTGTGTGTGGTTCCTGTGTGCCCATTTATCCATCCCCTTCCTGCACCATCTTTCCTTGTACCTGATAACACACGTTGATTTTGCGCTGCAGAATAAGCATGTCTCTGGTCTTTTCTAGTTCCAATGTGGTCTCTGCATGCGATACTTGCAACTCACTTAACATCTGGGACAGTTTTTTTTCTTCCTGGCTTTTTGGTTCACAGGGCTACAGGGGAAAAAGCATTGGTAAAACAGAGTATAAATATGGTAGTATAGTAATAACTATTGTCTAAAGTAGCTGCTGGTTATCATAAAGTACCAGCAGCAGAATCTATTTCAAAATGTAGAAGAGAACCTGTGTTACTTCACAAGGCTCTCTGCCCTAGTTACTCATGTTCAACAGAAGTAGTGAGTAAGTTATACAACCTCCAATGGATGTTTGCTCTTCAGCAGATCATTGCAAGTCCTCATCTGGAAAAGATTCTAAAGCTTATGAGCTGTACAGTGTGGGAAAAGTCTGTGCAGTTCATGAGGCTGTCTCTACCCTCAACCTTCTCATACCCTTCCAAACAGTGTCCTCAGTCAGGACAAAATGTTATTCAGTGAGTTTTCTAGTCCCTTCATCTTTTCAGCGGATATTTGCCAGGGATCCCTCTGTAGAGAAGACTTGCTTGATTAAAGATGCTCTTACCTTTATCTGAGTGGTCTCTTGAAATAGAGCTGGGTGAGTGGCTGGTGCAGATTGCCTGTCAGGAGATTGGGAAAATGTGCTTATATTTTGGAGATCCTCTACTTCCTGTCTATGCTTCTGAAGCAAGTTGGTGAGCTCAAGCTCCAGATCTTTGTTTTGAGCTGAGGGAAAAAAATACAGAAAGCTGAAACTCTGTGTTACCAACAGCCACGCTAAAGTTGGCCCAAATGTGAAGTACACTTTCCCGCTAATGTTTAATTCATTTTATAAACTTGACCTTAGAGAAGTAATTTTCTCTGATTTCTACAAAGGGGTTCTAGCTTATTGACCCTGAGTTGACACTTGGACTGCAAAAACAAGAAAAAACATCAGCAGAGCTGTAGTATAGAAGGGAGCACTAACACCACCACAGCAAAAATCAGAGCCACTTGACTAGGTAGTCCAAAATTTTTGACAGTGTCTCCCCAGTCCTTCCCCAACTCGGTCTGACTTCTATGCTACTGGCTCCCTGTGACACCCACCTCCACACCCACTCTGGGCATTTGGACATTTCTATGTGTGTTTCAGGGAAGGATCACATTTAAAGTGATCATTTCATTATCAGGCATTAGAGAGGAGGTTAGATTAGATTACCCACAAGACCTCACTTGTACTTCATACATACTACAAGGCTTCTTAGCATGTGCTCCTAAGCTTTATTCTTTTATGGTTCCTGCCTCTGTTTTTCTTGATGTCATATTTCTTTTCCTCCACTCTGTCATGAGAATATACTAGAATATGATGAAATATAAATTTGATAAGACTAAATATCAAGGTCCAGGCCAGCAAAAAGAAAGGAGACAAAGGTCTCTTTGACAGTATTTAAAAATATTCAGTTAAAAAAAAAATTCAGAATAACTACTGTGATCCAAGAATTAAGACAGGGTAAATGCCAGTGGTAATGAAGAGCAATAATCTGCTTCTCAATTTCAGATATCAGATGATAAAGAAAGAGAACAAAATACTTTCCAACCATCCTAAAACGACTGATGAGAAGGCAGAAAAATTCATTTTCAACACTTTCAATAAATAGTTAAAAACATTACAAATTAAGAAGTGGCGTTCTCTCACATGGAAAGTCATCATGTAGGGAAAAGTATACGTGTGAGGTAGGTGTCATGCTTTCTTGATTGTGAATCTGATCTGACTGCCAATGTCCTTAGTCTAGTTATCCAGTACCCCGCCCCACACACAAATAAGATCAAGAGATGGGGTTGGAGAAACGCTGGCCCAAGCTCCTTTCTCCCCTATCAGATGTAGAGGATGCCTCATTTGAGAGAGACCTACCTTTCTCTTGTGAGAGCTGAAGTAAGATTTCTCTCTTCTCTTTCATCTCAACATCCAGTTGATCCTGCAACTGAGAGACTTTCTGCTGTAGCTGCTCTCCAAGCTCATGGCTCCACTGAGGCTGATTGCTGCTATCCAACATGCTGAAAATGGGCAGCAAGTAAGGAGGGAGAGGAGAGTTGTCAGATGGACACTCAAAGTTGGGTGATAGGACGTCTTTATTACACAGTTTCAGCATCTCCTGGGCCTAGTTCATCATTCATTTCCCCACATGTTTTTTTCTGCTCCTGCTTTCTCTGTAACTGTCGTTTACCAACTGCCTTGGAACTTTTGGGTCCTACTGAGTTGCTCAGTATCACTTTTGTTTAAGTCTCAAATAACCCCCTGGGCAAACAACCCAAGTCTTATCTATTTCCCAGGGAGCTTCTCCAGCATGAAGGCTTGCTTTAGGCAAGGAACTGTGTACCGAGTCATTCTCAGGCCTGCTAGATTAGAAATAAGGAACAGAATATTTCCTTTTTCCCTTACTCCTCTGTCTACCTTCACCAGTGGCTCGTTTAGACAATGCTCACCTTTGAATTAAGATTGTAAATTACTACTGTAGGGCAGGAACTAAACTCTCAGTGACTGCATCCTGAACACCACTACGTCTACATGACAGGGCAGACTCATCTTCAGTGTGAAACACACAGTTCCTGATTATTTATACAAGTGAAGTTGGCACTGGTAATCAAGCAATTATTTCTACTTATGTCTTTTTCCTATTTATCATTTTAATAAATGTGGTCTAAAAACAACTTGTTTAAGCTAGTACTGAGATTTCTTGGCACTTTCTGCCCATACATTACATGATGATCTGAGAAGATAATGTTATGAACAATGAAGGGAAGAGGCCAACAGTAATGTTTGTCATAGGGAGTCTTCAAAGTGGGTAAGGCTGACACTATCTTATTTCACTGAATTGAAGAGTGTCAGTTCTTCCCAGGATGCTCCCATGTAACCTCTCCAATCTACACCCTGCTGTCCTTAAGTTAGTCAGAAGGCATCTTTAATTTTTTAAAACTTACAGTATTTTTAATTTCAAAATACATGAATATATATTTGTTGTGAAAAATTAAAATGATACAGAGATATACAGAATAAAAGCCCTATTTCAGTCCTTTCATCTCATTAAAAGTTTGTGGATCCACACACATGACATAATTTAAGTCACAACATGTTATTTTGCAATTTGTATTTTCTTTTAACAGTATATCTTAGGCATATAGGTCTAATAACTTTATACTATTTCAGTGTGTGGTGCAACATGATGTATGTAGTCAGTCCCTATCAGAGGAAATTTTGATTGTTTCCATTTTTTTTTTTTTTACTTTTACAGATTAAAATAACAATGCAGGAATATTTAACATTCTTACTACAGAGGTATCTTTGCACATACACAAGAAGATTTCTTTAGTTTTTGTTTCCAAAAAATGGGTTATCTGGCACAAGAGAGATGTACCTTTAACGTTTTGATAGATAAGGTCAAATTCTCTTCCTAAAAGAGTCTGTCAGTTTATATTCTGTGTTGAGTACCAGTTTCCCTGTGTCCTTCCTTATCAAGACTAGGAATTATTCTTATTGTTTAAATTCAGGTTGCACTTTTCTATAACTGTCTTTTATAACAATGTTCTGAGATCTAAACTTGGTACTTACTTTTCTTTTTTTTTTTTTTAAATTTGTTTTTATTGAATTTGCTATGATATTGTCCTACTTTATGTTTTGGTTTCTTGGCCAAGAAGTGTGTGTGATCTTAGTTCCCCAATCAGGGATTGAACCCGTACCCCCTGCATTGGAAGGCAAAGTCTCAACCACTGGACCACCAGGGAATTCCCGGTACTTACTTTTCTTTTTTTTTTTTGGTACTTACTTTTCTAAGAGTTTGTCATAATTGTCATTCAGCAATTTTCGTTCTTTTTCCAAATCTTCAACTCTCTCCTGAAACTAAGAATGATAATAGAATGCTTGAGATAACATTTTAAAATCCATTGCCTTGCACAAGTTCTCCCTTTTCTGTTGCAGGGTGGGACTCGTGTGGGAGATTTTCAATGTTCATCTCCCTGTCTATGAAGATCCATTCAACTAGAAAGATCTGAAGCAATTTAAGGTGGGATAGAAATTGTTACTGGAATTAATGAGGATTCTCTGAATTAAGTTTTTTTTTTATTATTAATAAAAACACTTCTTTTGCATTTTATACAAAACCTGAGCCTGCATCATGACTTGACAGTTACCCAGGGGTTTACAAGACAGTATTATCCATCTCAACAGTGGTTCTGGGGATTAGAGATCCACATAAACACAGGCAGGAGGAAGCGGGGCACAGCAGGAGTGTATTTTTAATCCTTTCTTAAAGAGAAAAGGCGTAGAGCCTTCTGAGTCACTGGAAACCTGTGCATATGGGGCTTCGAAAACAAACACTGTACTGTGAGCTCTTGGGGAAGGGCAGGATAAGAACCCTGATAAATAAAGAGATATTTGCTTGTGGCAGGGAATGAGAAGGGAGGCTTACTATCGAATTAAATTTTCATGATGTCTGGGCTTCTACTGTTAGGGAAACAGCAGAACGTTATAACAGAGAAAAGACTTTGGAGAATAGCTCTTTAGTCGCGAAGTCGTGTTCGTCTCTTTCGTGACTCCACAGACTGTAGCCTGCCAGGTTCCTCTGTCCATAAGATTTCCCAGGCAGAAAAATAGGAGTGGGTTGCCATTTCCTTCTCCAGAGGATCTTTCCAACCCAGGGATCAAATCTGTGTCTCTTGCATTGGCAGGTGGACTCTTTACCACTAAGCCACCAGGGAAGCCAGATGTAAATATAAATGCCAGTTTTTTCTAGTTTTACACCATTACAATACCATAATCTTGAGCAAATTATTCAATCACCTGGAACCTCATTTTTCTCATTTGAAAAAAATAAAAATACCCATATTTTTGCTGAGATACATTTTTTAACATCTCTGAAATTGGGATGTAACATACAATTGATGGTATCTTTGCATTACTGTTATTTACCTCCTTCAGGGTTATCTGCAGGATGGACACATCTTCCACTTGGCTCTTCCAGCTCATGGCCTTCTTGCTCTCCTCCTGGAGCTCTGCCCTGAGCTCATTCACTTGGCTGAGGAGGGCATCGTGGGCTGCGCCCAGGATTCCCTGATTCTGGGGCAAAAGAAAAGTTGCTCTGGGAAAGCTTATAACACTCAGCAGGAGGGGTCTCAAGAAACCAACAACCCCAGCATCAGCATTCCCTAATAGATGTCTCAAAGAAGGGCTTTGATTTAAAGCATGGTGCCTTTGCACTATAAAATAACCTTGTTTTTCACCCTAGCATTTCTCAGAGAGTATCATTTCCGTGTTGGTGAGGATTTTCCACTCTGGGAAACTAATTCATCACTGGAGCCTTGATTTTCCCGAAGTTCAAACTCAACCCTAATTCTAAGTAAAATGCCACCTTTCTCAATTGCTTTTATCTTCTAAGATACTTAAATGCTTTTTATGATGACATATTTCCTTTTGTGCACCTAGCAAAGTGACATGTTAACTCTAGAAGTTAAGTGCATTTTTCTGATGGATTCTTCTGGTAAGGAACAGCTGTGGCTGATCATGCAAGGAACTCGACCTTAGTGACTCACAGACATTTACCTAGCTTCACCTGTACCCCACTCACAGAGGTACCAATATTTAATAACACCAGAGAAGGTTCACAATTTTGCTATATCTCACCACCTCACGCATGCTAGAGGACTACTCCTGGGAATTTTTGAGCAAATGCTAAAATTCTCTGTAGCAATAGGCTGAAAAATACTGTTTCAAATATTTCTCAACTCAGACCTTATATTTTAATTTTTGTGAAAACAATGCAATATGTATATTCTGATAATAGGCACAGTACCATTTGTCTTAATAAAAATTACATGTTTGATTTAGTTGGCTAAATTCTGGTGTTATGTTACTTGAAGATGAAGATTCATTTGGGTTTCATTCCTCTGATTACCAGGAAACAGAGATTTAAGGAATCTTTATTAAGTACCTTATGGAGCAGAGTTTCATATGCCTGAAAGAAAGAAATAGATATTATTCTATTGTATACCAAGTTGATATTTATTTTGATGTTTTATCTCTGTAATACAAATGTTTAAATATTTATTTTAAAAGATATTATGAACATTTCCCATAAATCAAGTCAATCTGTGTGCCTGTTTACTAACTGCTGCTCCCTTCCCCTGATTTTAGCTAGCTAGGCAGTCTGTGAATATAATAGATCATGCCATTTCTTTACAAGGGTCAGTTATGCAAATTTGCATTGCACTTGGGGGATTTTCCAAGAAAAAGTATTTTTATTTTCAAACTAGGTGCTATCTCTTTACTCATCATGCTTCAGAAAGGTCTCTTTACAGTTTTGGAAACAGAAATAACAATAGTAACCAAACTCACAGCAACAGCTACTATTATTGGTGGAGTAATTACTGTTACATGTTACCGTGTGTTTCATTATCTCTTATATTATGATCATCATAATTCTTTCACATATATTATGTCATTTGATATTTACAGCAAATCTGAGAGGTACTGTTATCTAAACTTTAAAAATGAGAAACCCAAAGTTCAGAGAGCTAAGTCACTTGTCTAGAATCACACAGCTTTCAAGAGACTGAGGGAGAGCTATACCTCAGCCTGACTCCAGAGTCTGCACTGCTGACCACATGTCACTGCTAAGAGATTAAGAGGATGAAAACTTATCTTAGTATATGTGTAAGAAAGTATGACTAGAAATGAAAACTTCTTTAAAAAACAAACTGTAAAACCTACATTTAAAAAAATGATTCACTACTTTAGGTCATCTTTACACTACCACTAATATGGGTAAGGACATTCAATTTAGAAAGGCTTTTTGCCTTTTTTCCTTCAGTGCAATGGAGAAATGGATGGGTTTATTAAATATATAATTCCACAAATATAGCTATTTATGCATATGATTTTAAAATATCTTCCTTCCCAGATTTCCCATCCTTTCAGTGTTACCAAAATTATTCAACTCAAAAGAACACAGGCACATGCACAGTTCTTACAAAATACAGTTTTGGAGGTTGACCTTGTAAAGATACCTTTGTGCTAAGTTGCTTCTGTTGTGTCCAGCTCTGTGAGACCCTAAGGACTGCAGCCTGCCAGACTCCTCTGTGTATGGGATTCTCTAGGCAAGAGTACTATAGTGGGTTGCCATGCCCTCCAGGGAATCTTCCTGACCCAGGGATCAAACCTGGGCCTTCTGCATTACAGGCAGATTCTTTACCACTGAGCCATCAGGTAAGCCCCAAAGATGCCTTTAGTCCTCATCAAAACAGATGTACCAAGGGCAGAACCAACTGTAGCTAATCTCACTGAAAGGCACCACCATCATTTAATCATCCAAGCTAGAGATGCAGGAGTTCTCTCTTATTTCTCCTTTTCCCTCACCACTCTACTTTGGTGATAAAGTCTATTCTTCTAGTTCTGGACCTCTAACATAGTCCTTTCTCTGTGAGCCTCTTTCACTGCCTTGGTTGGGACCCTCATCCTGAATCCCCTGGATCACTGCACTTATCTTTTTGCTGATTTCTTTGACTTCAGTCTTATACCAGCCAACCTATCATTCACCCTGCTCCCAGGTCATCTTTCCCAGTAGTTTTGTCATTTTTGAGAAGTTCAAAATTTCAGAAAAGTATAAGTACTATAATAACAGTCATCTATAATCCCACTACTCAGAATTAATCATTATTAGTACTTTATAATAGTTTTTTGAAAGTATCATTTCTTTATTAAAATGTATTTCAAAATATTTTGGACATTTAAAGAAAGGCAAAGTGATCTCTTTGGGGAAAAAACTGATGATCAACTTGCTTAAAACCTTTCTGCAGCTCTCCACTGTCTATAGGATAAAGTCTAAATTCCTGCTAAGAGCTCCATGACCTGCTCCCTGATGTTTCTCACCTCTGTGCCTTGGTCTACACCCCTCTACCCTTGGAAAGCCCTTCTCTTTCTCTTGCACACTCATTAACACATGCTAAACTGTCAGTGTTCAGCTCAGGAGTAGAATCCCTTATGAATCCTCTTCGGATCCTGCAGCCCATCCTTTGGTGGATCCAACGACCCTCTCTTTTGTTTTCCCCCCATACCCTGCTTGGGGATAGTTGTACTTGTCTACATCATGTCTTCTCACTTTTACAAGTTCTTTGAAGGCAGGAGCTGTATTATCTTTTTAACCTTTGTATCCAGTGCTTTGCACAGTTCCTGGTAGTCAATAAATGTTTATTCAGTAAAAGAATGGTGCCCATTTATTATTTAGACTCTTGATGCCCTATTTCTACCATTCAGATATGAGTTTTCATTGCATGGTAGTGAGAAGAGTGTGAGCCTTGATTCCAGATAAACCTGGACCCAAATTCTGCTCTTCCTCTTACTATTTTTATAACTTGAGCAAGTTATTTAACTTCTCTGTGACTCAGTTCCCTCACCTGTTCAGTGTTACCTGTTAAACTTTCCTTGACAGTTGTTGTCTGGCTTAGATGACTCTAAGCACCTGGGACAGAGTCCATCACGTAGAAAGTGCTCAGTAACCTGGTTTCCTTCCTCTCCCCTATGACTACTCTTGGCTTCCTAAGTTTAGTTAAACTCTGGTTGTGGTCTCTGGCTTGGAACTTAATCTGACACAAGTTGCCCCCACTCAATTCCACCTTTGTGGGCAGGGCTTGAGTTGTTAGGCTTGGATTTGAACATCACCTGTAGATTTGTGACTTTTGACAAGCAACTCAGTTTCTTTCCTTTCTGGTCTCCCATGTGTAAAATGGAGAAAATAGCACAATTTTCTTAACTAATTGATTTCACCCCCCAAAAAAAACACAGCTGAAGATGGCAACTCACAGCCTGAACTTCTGTTAATTGTGCCTTTGTCACTGCCAAAGAGGTATTCCTTTCATGTAAGAGCTTCTTAAGTCGAATCAGCTGTATATTCTCTTTAATGGAAGCTCTGGAGAAAGAAGACAGTACTAAAATACCATCTGTGAATGGAAAGAGTTAAGGACCTTTCCCCTCTGTGGATATGGACGGGGACACAAAGGAAGATCATTATTTCTGAACCTAAGAGACCATGTTTTCTTTATTATTTGAAAGGCACTGGGGGAGGATTTGGGTTCACTAGACTCTGTGTCAGCGATTTCCAGTCCTAGCTGGTTATTAGAATCATCTGGTGCAATCTTTAATCTTAACACTGCCTCAACTCCACCTCCAATTAATTGAAAGGGAGTCTCTGGGGTGGGACGCAGGCATCTGTGGTTTTAAAAAGCCTTCAGGTTTAAAACTTATGTCCATACAGAAACATGAACGTGGATTTTACAACTGTTTCACTCATAACTGTCAAAATTTGGAAGCTACCAAGATGTTCTTCAATGGGTGAGTGGCTAAATAAACTGTGATACATCCAGACAATGAAATATGATTCAGTGCTAAAAAGAAATGAACTATCAAGCCATGAAAAGGAGGAAACTTAAATGCACATTGCTAAGTGAAAGAAGCCAATCTAAAAAAACAACATACTGTATGATTCCAACTAGAAGAAGTTCTGGGAAAGGCAAAACTATGAGGACAGTAAAAAAAAAAGCAGTGGTGCCAGGGGGAAGGAAGGGATGAATAGGCAGAGCACAGAGGATTTTTAGGGCAGTGAAACTACTCTGTGCAATACTATAAAAATGGACACAGGATTAAATATTTGTCCAAACCCACAGAATGCACAACACCAAGAGTAACCATAAGGTAAGTTATGGACTCTGGTGATTTTTGTGATGTGTCCCTGTAGATTCATCCATTGTAACAGATGTATCCCTCTGCTGTGGGATGTTGACAATAAGGGAGGTTTGGGTGTGTGGGGGAGGCAGGGGAAGGTGAGATCAGGAAGTATATGGGAAACCTCTCTACTTTATGCTCAATTCTGTTGTGAACCTAAACTGCTCTAAAAAAATTAAGTCTATTTTTTAAGCTTTCCAGGGGCTGAAGCAGAATGGGGGCTGAGAACCCCCATCTGGTGATAAGGATGAAACATTTTTCCTTCTATAAAGTGAAGCAGCAAAACTTTTATTATACATAAATATCCCTTTCAAGTTAATTGATTCTGTAATCCATTTGTGCCTCCAGGTCTACTTCTCAGCTTGAATTTAATCCCAAACATTCTCTATTCCTCTGAGATGGGTGAAAGGTGCCAAGCAGAATCTTTTTCAGTTCATTTGGGACATGGAATTCCACACTCTTACCGAAGCTCTGTGGCCTTCTCAGTACTCTCCAAAGAGCTTCTCTGTTCAAAATTTTCATCTTTGGACCACATTTTCTCAGGAGACTTGGGTGGTTCTTCCACTTGCATAGTATCGCTGGTCATAAAGTGGGCACTGTTAGGCATGCATAGACCAATGAGCTTAGTCATAATTATATGACTTTGCTAAAAGAGATTTTCCTGTTAGAATTAGGAACATTAAACACAAAAAGAATAAATAGAAACCCCTGTTATAGGGGTTTAGAACTAGATTCTCACATATATATTTTTTTAAAAAAATTAGAGGAGTTAGTAATCTTGGCATGTGTGGAGGATAATCTTACAAAGTGTAGCTTTCCAGTGTGGAACAGAAATATAAGTTAATTATGACCTAAGGGGGTAAATATAGGGAGAAGAAATACCTTCAATTAAGGAAAGGGCCTTTATTTTCCTTTCCTTGGAAGACAGAGAGGTGCTTATTTTCCATTTTTAAGCAATGAAGTTGGAATTTGACCTAGGGATGACTTTCATCTTCTCTGATAATGCTGGAACGACTCAAAAGTGGCAGGGTTCACTTGTTCCCCAAATGAGGTTTTTCCAATTAAAGGTGAAAGAGTAACAGCACAGGATAAAAGAAGAGCACTCACAGTTCGCTGGGTTCACTGGATACTTCACCTCTGGCTTTTTCATTTGTCACATGTTCCTTGAATGTGGGAGGGGCTGTGTAGCTCAGCCTATCCCTTGACTCTGAAAGTTTACAGACAGAAGATGCAGCCTCTGGCAAGAGATTTCTCCAGAACTCTGGCTAGAAATGGAACCCCAAGTGCTGAAGGTAAGGAGACTTGAGACCTGGGGGAAGTCCTTATATGACCAATGATCCCAGAGGAGGGGTTCTCAGTTTTTACTCTTGCATTACTGATTTAATAAGTTAGCAGGACTATAGGCTGTCGGGTAAGTAAGAATAAATGGGAAGAAGAAAGAGCAGGGACTGTATGTTTACTCTTATGTATCTTTGTTTCTAGTGCCTAGTATATAATTGGTATTTTAAACTGAGCTGAACTTCAAACAAATAGTTTAGTTTTTCTCCTTTTAGCTGTTTACACAAAGGTTTTGTTGGCTCAAGAAGGGAGCTTGAAAATATAGAACTGTGCTGAACAAAACCTAACACTGAGTCCCCAGGGCCAAGACACCCTATTTCCATGAATCTAAAAAAGGGATGAGTAAGCCAGGTGAGGGAGACACACACAGCACTGTATTTAATTCAATGTTGGGTTCCATAGCAGTCAGAGATGCTTAGGCACTTGGGATACAGGAAGAGGAGAAACTGCAGCTCCTCAATTAGCAGCCTGACTTCTAGGCCTGGACTTCAGGAATGGGCTTTGGGAATCTCTGAACCCATGCAGTTGTATTTAAAGTTTGTCTATGTGTATGAGCAGTTTTCTTGGGAAGAGGCATAGCTTTTGCTTACGGTTTCAAAGGAGTCTATTTCCCCCCCAAAAGATGAAGAACCCCAATTTTAGAGGCACAAATCACTCTACCCAGAGTCCCATAGCCCCAGGAGAGGGGCAGGTCTTAAGATCACTGCCACTCACACCTGAGCAGGTCTTGAAAGTCATCTGTTTTCTGATCCCTACAAAACTTGACCAGCAACTTTCCCTTTTCCATTGTCTGATTCTCCTCTCAGTAGAACCGCATGGTGAAGTGAGAATTTTGAACCTGACATCCTACTCGGGGTAGGGGGCGGGGGGGACGGGGGAAGATTTTGGAGAATAGAGAGGAAAGAGAACAAAAGAGCAAAATGGGAGTGGTGGGCGGAATACAGCAGTGGGAGGAAAACGTGGCTGGCAAATCAATCCTTCCAGCGTTTTGATCCTGTCGGGGATTTGGCCCCGAGCCTCACCTCTCCTGGGTTTCTCTGCCTCCGGTGCCCCGGCGGTGTGGAGCTGTCTGTGTCCCGCGTGGACGCGAGGCTGGGTGCGGCGGGGAGCAGGGGGGCCGACGCGCTGGACCTGCATTGGGAGCCCCTGCAGCGGGGGACGCTGGTGCTTGAGGGGGCGCTGCCGCCACTCTGCGTTCCGCCGCCGTCTAGCGGGCTCCCAGAGCTGAGGCTCCGCCGCGGCCGCCACGGCCCGCAGGCCCCGGCCTGCTGCGGTTAACCGGAGCAAGGCTGTTCTCATCCTGTGGGCAAAAGGAGAGCTGGTCGATCGTGCCTTCTTCTATGACAGCGATTATCTCTACAGTTTATTTGGTGGCAAGTAATCGGAATTGATCTCTGATATAAATTTATGTTCTGTAGTCCACTATTTACACTTAAAAATTAATTTTCTGCCCCCAATGACCATAATGTATTAATACAGAAGACTCTCTATATAATTTTGTATATTTACTTTTAAATTATATGTAGAGTCTTCTGTATTAATACATCATGGTCATTATAAACCATAAACAAAAATACTAAGTTAACAGGAGATAATTAAATATAAGTAGAAATTTTAATATTTACTTCTCCAGTCCCAACTGTTCACACATTCCTGTATATGTGCTCACTCTAAAAACTATTCCTGTATTAGTCCCCCTGGGTACCCTGAGCGTTACCTACAATGGATAGTCAATCAGTATTTATTATCTTGACCTGATACTTTTAAATGTTACCATCAGATTCTGTGGTCCCACCGCCTACCAGTTCTGACATTGACTACATTGCCTGGGGCATGTCATTAACCATTTGTGTTCAGTTTCCTCATCTACAAATACAGGTAACTGCCTCATTGGATTGTTTGGAAAAGGGCATGGCAACCCACCCCGGTATTCTTGCCTGGAGAATCCCATGGACAGAGGATCCTGGCAGACCACAGTCCATAGGGTTGCAAAGGGCAGGGCCTGACTGAAGCATTACCACGCATGCATGCCTTGTATTTTTATGAGGATTAAATAAGTTAATATGTGTAAAGGACATGGTGATGATGCACTGTAAGCACAGTAGGTGGTTGTTTAGTTGCCAAGTTGTGTCCCATTCTTTTGCAACCCCATGGGTTGTAGCCCACCAGGCTCCTCTGTCCACGGGATTTCCCAGGCAAGAATACTGGAGTGGGTTGCCATTTCCTTTTCCAGGGGATCTTCCTGACCCAGGGATCAAACTCGCATCTCCTGCATTGGCCAGCAGATTCTTTCCCATTGAGTCACCAGGGAAGTCCTGGAGGAGTTAGCAATTATTATTATGCATCATTATGTCCAAATAAAGAAATCAAGGCATTAAACAGCTAGGTAACTTGCCCAAAGTCAGAGGGGATAGTATCCAGTTTAGTCACTTACTATCTATAACCTCAAGTACTTTTTGGTTACCAACCAAGAAACAAGATTCTCTGGCCCATGTAACCATCTGACTTCACTGGATTCTCAAAGTCTCCATAATATAAAAGAATCTCCAACTCTGAAGTGTGATGGCATACAGCAGAAACCTGCAGTCTCGTAAATTCTAAATGAAACTCTGAGCCACTCTTGGGGGTTACCAACGAGAAAGCAAAAAGCTGCTGCTGACATTGGGAAAGTGGTGTGACATAATTAGTCCTCAGTGTTGTTTGAAGGTGGCCTGGCATTCACAGCTACATTCACAGCGAGGTCCTGTTTTTATGCTTTTGGATGTAATCTCACAGAACACCAACATCACACATGGCCACTCTGAGACCATGACAGAGTGATAGCAAAGAAGTCTGCTGCATACTTCTGTCTCAGCTCAGACAAAAACAAGGTCACTGTCTCACCCACAAAATACCAAACATACTCTCTCCTGGCTAACATGAGTGACTGCTGCTGCTTTCCCAGATAAAGCTTTAGCCTCACTCTAGTCTAGCCTCCCTGTAGATAAGATTTACAAAACACCGAGATTGTCAAAACACAGAATTGTCCCTGCTTTCTGACAGTACCAAGTCTAGAGCAAATTTCTGTTACCTTGGAGCCTCCCCTAAATCACCCAGCTGAAGCCCAACTCCTATGATAGACTTTTTCTAACAAGTCTTACTGAGATGCCCATGGTGTGCACTTTTTCTAGCTACAATAGTAAAAAACCAAACTTGCCCAACTATAGGTGTGTTTCTAATGGTCTTTGGCTGGAAGGCATTGACACCAATATCTTTAAAATGTTTCCTAGAGATTAACCCCAGACTTTCAGAACTCTTATTCTCCCCATCTAGTTATCTACCTACCCTCCATCTCAGATTTCTTTCAGGTCTGTACCCAAAAGATACACTTTTGAAAGCCAGTACCCTAAAATCACTGTGTAGGGTATATTTTGGAGTTAAGAGCTTTCAGCTCTGCCATTCATTAGCTATGACCTTGGGCAAGTTATTTAACCTCTGTGCTCCCTTTCCTTCTTAATAATGCCTCTTTCATTATATTAAATGAGTTAACACATATAAAGCACATATTACATGCCTGCATATAGGAAATGATCAACGCAATTTTGAGTTTTGTTTTTTAAATAAAAACCCCTTTTCTTACTTGCCCCTCTAGTCTTTAGTCCTTTGAGATTTTGCCCATTCTCCTGTCCCCATTCTCTCTTTTATGACCAGAGCAGAAGACTGCCTAGTCTCTTGCTCTCAGGGTTGGAATAGCTCTGATGATGCTTTATGGACTAATGGTCACAGACTATTGACGCATTTGGCAAGAAAACAAAATAAAGCAGTGTTGCTTTGAAAATAATTTTTGGAGTTAACCATCTTTGCCATTTGAACTGTTTTCTGGTGTAGACATCTCAGGAAGATGCATTCTTTTTCATTTATTACAGTGAAGGTCTGATGTAGACACAGCTTTTAAAGACATAAGGAGAACTCTGGGTACCTTTTGATCTCATCTTGTTGCTTCCAAAATTGCTCCTTCACCAACATGTGCTCTTCACGAAGACGAAACAAACTGTCCTCCAATTCATCCCGAGTCATCCTGCTCAAGGGAGGTTGAGTTTTTGTATTCTTACCTAAAGCCCCGGGAGAGAGTAAATACAGATTATTCTTTTTTTTTTTTTTTTAGAGATTATTCTTATATGTAATGTTTTTAATTCATCATGTCTCGGGCTGCATCTTGACCAGAGGGCTTGAATCTATTTTGAGTCATGTGTTTAAAAGGAAATTCATGAAGTATATGAAATGTGCGCTAATGGACCACTTAATCATTCTACGTCACTCTTTTTTTTTTTTTAAATTTTATTTTTATTTATTTTTGTCTGCATCACAAGGCATGTGGGATCTTAGTTCCTGACCAGGGATTGAACCTGCGCTCCCAGCAATGGAAGTGCGGATTCTTAACCACTGGACTGCCAGGGAAGTCCCCATTCTACGTCACTATTGTATATGGAAAATTATTACATTTCATTCCAGCATGTGATTCAACCTCCTATCTGGAGAGTATATTCTCTTTCTAAAAGTAGCAAGTAGAGTTTTTAGTCTACTTAATTTTTATTTTTAACCCACTCTTTTATTTTTCCTTCTCATAATAATTAGATAATTTGGACTTAGACAAGGATTGTACCCATAACTGTACCCATAACTCTTCAGAGCCCCCATAAGGAAAAGGGTAGAAACCTTTCTTGAGTACCAGGAGTCACCATTTGTTCTTGTGGTATGGAAAAATTGTCCCCAAATCTGCTTCCTTGGAATAGAGCCTCTGCTTGATCTAAGCAGAGGAAACTGCAGTACACTATAATGAGTGTGTTAGTGTTCACTAGTTTAGAATCAGTTCTGATCTTGTAGAAAAACCCAGAGCTTAAAATTTAAGCTCATAATTGTTACTTTTACTTCATTTGTCTTATCCTATTCTTTCTCTCTCTCTCTACATATTTATGTTACATAATATTTAATATTACATGTATTTTTTACGTATTACTTTTGGGAGCCACTTAAAAGTAAATTACAGACATGGTGTCCATTTACTTCTAAAGAATCATGGTATATTTGATGGACACAGTATATCCATCAAAATCAGAAAATTAGCCCCAATATTATTTTACCATCTAACCCATAAACCATTCAAACTTCAAACATTCAGGACCATGTGTTTCACTTGATTGCCATGTCTCTTTAGTCGCCTTCACTCTAGAAGAGTTCTCTAGTCTTTCTTTGTCTTTCATGACTTTGACATTTTAAGAGTGCAGAGTAAAGGCCATTTCCTTTGTAGAATGCCCCTCAATTAGGGTTTGACTGATGTTTCTTCACAGTGGGTTCAAATTATTCATTTGGGACAGAAACCCCACAGAACTGAAGCTATCCTTTTCTCAGTGCATTGTATCAGTAGGCACATAATATCAGGGTGGGTTGCATCTTCTGACCCAGGGATCAAACCCGTGTCTCCTGCACTGGCACAGGAATTCTTTACCACTGAGTCTCCATAAAGTTAATTGAGAAGTCTTCTTAAAACCCATTAATTAATAATTATTTTCTGGGGAAATAATTTGACACTGTATATTAGGGCATAATGTTATATGACATTACAAAATTTTCGCCAACTAGCCTTAGTGTTGTTTAATGATTCCTCCCTGAATTACCACTATCATGGTCACCAAATGGTGAGTTTTTAATTCCATTATTCCTTCTACACTTGTTAGTTGCATTGTACTATAAAAGATGTTCCTTCCTTGTGTTTATTAATTCATCTGTTTATTTATATCTGTGTGATCTTATGGATTTGTTTTATTCAATGGGTTGTAATCCATCAATATCATTCCTTTTAATGCTCAAATTTTTTCAGATTTGGCCAGTGTGAGCCCTTCCAGCTGATTCTGATGTCCTTGAAAAATATCTCCATGATTTTTTGAGAACTTTCTTATTTTCCGGCACAATAAGATTTATGACCAACCTAGAGAGTATATTAAAAAGCAGAGACATTACTTTGCCAACAAAGGTCCATTTAGTCAAGGCTATGGTTTTTCCAGTGGTCGTGTATGGATGTGAGAGTTGGACTGTGAAGAAAGCTGAGCGCCGAAGAATTGATGCTTTTGAACTGTGGTGTTGGAGAAGACTCTTGAGAGTCCCTTTACTGCAAGGAGATCCAACCAGTCCATCCTAAAGGAGACCCAGTCCTGGGTGTTCTTTGGAAGGACTGATGCTGAAGCTGAAACTCCAATACTTTGGCCACCTCATGCGAAGAGTTGACTCATTGGAAAAGACCCTGATGCTGGGAGGGATTGAGGGCAGGAGGAGAAGGGGACGACAGAGGATGAGATGGCTGCATGGCATCACCGACTCGATGGACATGAGTTTGGGTAAACTCTGGGAGTTGGTGATGGACAGGGGGGCCTGGCGTGCGGCAACTCATGGGGTTGCAAAGAGTGAGACACAACTGAGCGACAGAACTAACTAACTAACCAACCAACCAAGATATTCTAGGCTCACCTTATGCTTTCCCTACCTGAACCTCTTGTACCTGTTACCAGAGAAGGTATTTAAAAACCAAAGATTTGGGTATTTTGTGTTCTTATGGTTATGTCCTCTCAGCTGACAGAGTCAGGAAGTATATGCATATATACACACATATGTGCACAGTCACACATACACACCTATGTCTATTTCTATATGCTAGAAACCATTAGGGCACTCTGATACCTTCATATAAAATCCAAAATCACATGATTTACTCTGGTCTTGTATCTTCCCATATTTGCATCTTTCTTCTCAGTGACAAATCAGTTCCCACTGTCCTCAATACCCTTGAATGAAACAAATCTCAACTACGTAGGCTATGTGTTTATCCATGGCACTGTTGAATCACCCTGGCTTCTGCCAGCTGAGTGACCCACTGATTCATACCTGTTTGCAGTGGCAGAAACTTCTGACCCCACCAGCCCTGGTAGTGTACAAGCCAATAATATTTTTTATATTATACTATGTCCTATTCTTTTTCTTTTAAATTTTATAACAAATTTATTTATGTGTATATTTATTTTTGGTTGCAGTGGGTCTTCATTGCTGTGTGCAGGCTTTCTCTTGTTGTGGTGAGCTACTCTTCATTGTGGTACACAGGCTTCTCATTGCGATGGCTTCTCTCGTTGTGGAGCACAGGCTCTAGGCACACAGGCTTCAGTAGTTGCAGGAGGCAGACCCAGTAGTTTCAGTCTCAGGCGGGTGCGAGGGCTTCAGTGGTTGTAGTACATGGGCTTAGTTGCATGTGGAGTCTTCCAGGACCTGTGTTGGGGATCAAACCTGTGTCCCGTGCATTGGCAGGTGGATTGTTATCCACTGTACCACCAGGGAAGTGGTTGACATTATAATGTCAACATTTTTAGTTGTACAGCATAACTGTACCATAAATACTCTTATTATTTTCTTTTGGAATTGGTCATATCAGAAAAAATATTAAAATTAATTTTTAATATGTTGCATTTTTTTAATGTGGACCATTTTTTAAAAGTCTTTATTGAAATTATTTCTGTTTTATGTTTCGGTTTTTCAGTTGTGAGTTTTTTCAGTTGTGAGTTCAGTTGTGAGTGCATATGAGTTTTTCATGTGCAAACTTAGCTCCCCGACCAGGGATTAAACCTGCACCCCCTGCATTGGAAGGCGAAGTCTTAATCACTGGACTGCCTGGGGAGTGCCTAAAGTTAACTTTTTAAAAATTAATTTTAAAATATATGGTATAAAAATATTCCATTAATACAGTTTTATTTGTATGTGATCAAACTCTTTTTTCTTCCAAAGCAAAGTTTCTAAGATAAATTCAAAATTGCTTGGAATGAAAAAAAAAAAAATACAACTTTGAAACCAATGAAGTTGAAAATGATGCAGCTGATTGCTAGGGACACTTAACAGGAAAGTATGATCACAAGGAAGAAAATCTGTAGCATGACCAGAATCTTTTATGAAAATTTGCATTTATAGCAAACACTTTATTTGATTTACTTTTAGCTACTTAGCTATATAAAGAACAGAAGCGAAACTGGACACCGCTTGTAATGACACCTAGGAAAGTTTCTTTTCCCACAAATCAGAAGTGTAAACCCTTTACTTTGGCACGTTCTTCCATACTCCCTTTACTGTGCTGAAGAAATAGTGAGTTCTTTTAGATTTTTGGTTGTATAGATGGTCTCCAAACTGACTGAATTCTCTAGGTAATTATTTCCTGCACAGGGGTTTTCTGTCAGTAGTTCTATGACTTTTCCAACTTTGACAACCATCTCAGCCAGTTCATGTTTCATGGGCTTTATCTGTGCAACAATTAAAGCTTTAAGAAGCACACAATCTCCAACTATGCACTGTTAAAGGACAACAGGAACATAGTAGATTTCTCACTGAAATATTATGATCTACCTTTCTCCTCTCTTCAAAACCTGCAGGCACCTTCTTCTGAACCTGATGGTTTGGAAGTTCTGCATATTTGCATCTTCGGGACCAGTGGAAAGCTAAGCAGGAAGTATATACTAATCCAGTCCTCAGGGAGTCAACATCAGGTCTACCACACTTTTAAATCTTGCTGAATTTGTGTTCCGGTCCTGAAGTCTCAATTCTTCTTCAAAATGATGACATTTAAGGATATCGCCCAAAGATTGGCCAAGATGGCTGAGTAGAAAGGGCCTGAGCTCACCTCCTATTACAGTCACACCAAAATCACAACCATCTGCAGAACAACAAAAGATCTCCTACAACCAAAGAGATAAAGCAGGAATGGCAAGGTAGGCCCAAGGTATTGTTAAGTTTCGTACCTCTAGGTGGGGAACCCACAAACTGGAGGATGAATGCACTGTAGAGGTTCTCACAAAGGAGTAAGAGGTCTGAGACCCACATTAGGATTCCCAACCCAAGGGTCCTGCATATAATGGTCATATATGACAAACCTACAGCTAACATCATACTCAACAGTAAAAAGCTGAGAACATTTTCTCTAAGATCAGGAACAAAACAAAGATGTCCACTCTTGCCACTTTCATTCAACATAGTTTTGGAAGTTCTAGCCATGGCAATCAGACAAGAAAAAGAAATAAAGGGAAACCAAATTGGGAAAGAAGTAAAATTGTTAATGTTAGCAGATGACTTAACACTCTACATAGAAAATTGTAAAAACACTGGAAAACTACTATAGCCCATCAATAAATTCAGTAAAGTTGTAGGATATGAAATTAATATACAGATATTTATTGAATTTCTATACAATAATCATAAACTATCAGAAAGGGAAATTAAGAAAACAATCCTATTTACCATTGTATCAGAAGAATGAAATATCTAGGAATAAACAGGTCTAAGGAGGTAAAAGACAGTACTTGAAAAAGTACAAGACACTGATGAAAGAAACTGAAGACAACACAAACAGAAACACATACTGTGTTCATGAATTGAAAGAATTAATATTATTAAAGTGACCATACTATGCAAGGTAATCTACATACACACACAAAGAATGAAGTTGCATCCTTACCACACACCACATATTAAACATTAACTTAAAAATGGACCACAGACCTAAGTGTAAGAGCTAAAACTGCAGAATTCTTAGAAGAAAATATGGATGTAAACTGTTGTGATCTTGGACCATGTAGTATTATATATGATGATATGCGGAAATTGGAACTCTTATATATTGTTAGTAGGGATGTAAAAATGTGCAACTGCTGTCAAATAATCTGGCAGTTCCTTGAAATAATAAAGAGTTACCATATGACCCAGCAATCCCACTTTTGGGTATATACCTGAGAGAAATGAAAACATGTGTTTATATAAAACCTGTATATGAATGTTCATACCAGCATTATTTATAAAAGCCAAAAAGTAAAAACAACTCAAATGTCCATTAACTGGTGAATGTATAAACAAAATGTGATAATAAAAAGGAATGAAGCATTGATAAATGCTACAATTTGAATGAACTTTGAAAACATTTTGCTAAGTGAAAGAAGCTAGACACAGAAAATCATATATTGTATGATAACATTTATAGCAAATGTCGAGAATAGGGAAATCCATAGATACTTAAAGCAGATTAGTAATTATCAGGAGCAGGGAGTGGGGACATGGGGAATGTCTGCTATAAGGGTTTTTTTTTGGGGGGGTAATTATATGTTCTAAAATTAGGTAGTAGAGATGAATGCAAAACTGTGAATATAGTAAAAAGTAAGGAACTGTACATTTTAAAAGAGTGAACTTTATAGTATCTAATTTATATCCCAATAAAACTATTATGTATAATATACAGTATTTATTATACATATATTATTGTATATATTATATCTATCTCACACATATAAATTGTGAAATAAAACACATATGGACAGTTTAAATAATAATAATAAAGTGCACATAACATACATACCAGTTTAAGAAACAAAAGATTACTAGCGCCCTCTGTAAGTTCTTCACCCATTACTATTCCCTTCTTCCTCCAGAAGGGACCACTATCTTGAATGTTGTATTAATAACTGCCTTGTATTTCTTTACAATATTGTAAGGAAAATTAAAATTATTTATTTATTATAGAGAAAGCAAATTTATTATTTCAATGTAGGACTATATATCAATGTATATTCATTTTTCTAATCGATGGACATTTATGCTGTTTCTGTTTTTTACTCTTTTGAACAATGCTGCTATAAATATTCTGATCTATGTCTCTTGTCTTTGCAAAAACCTCTGCCATTTTATACCCAGAAGTAAAGCTGCATATTCAGTTTTACTAGATAATGCCAAGCTTTTATTCCAAAATGATCACACCATTTATACACCCATGAGCAGTGCATAAAATGCCCTATCTTTGAAATAAAACTTACAGAAGTGAAATCAGGTGAAGAGAGAATTAACAGTAGCTATGAATAGGGCTGAGGAGTGGGAGTATGTGAACAAAGTTACAAAAATATCTTTAGGTGAGTGGGGAAGAAGTGGTAGTGGGGCTGTGCTCTCTCTCTTTTTTTAAATTGCCTACCTCTGCTCAGTGAGAATGAAGGGCTGATCACATGCATAGGTGAATGAGACTCGCTCATTTGTTCTTGGCTTGTGTTTATGGTTTGTGTTTCCCTGGTGGCTCAGAGGTTAAAGCATCTGCCTTCAATGCGGGAGACCCGGGTTCGATCCCTGGGTTTGGGAAGATCCCCTGGAGAAGGAAATGGTAACCCACTCCAGTATTCTTGCCTGGAGAATCCCATGGACGGAGAAGCCTGGTAGGCTACAGTCCACGGGGTCGCAAAGAGTCGGACACGACTGAGCAACTTCACTTTCACTTTCTGTGTTTGTGGTGCTCATAAACCCACACAATAAAATTTTTATCATAAGAACATATGAAGAAAACATTGAGAAGATTGAAGAAAAGGGCTGAGAGCAAAGCAGTCACTGTGAAGACTAGCAAGACGCCCCACAATAACAGGCTGAGGGTTGGTTTCATTCTAAAAGGCATCCATCCTCAGACACCAAGTTTACCTTTCGAGGCTGGTATCATCAGAGGTATTGAGTCTATGTCTCTTATCAGGTCCTTTGCTGTATGGTCCTCCAGAAGAGAAGATGTCATATCATCTCCCAAGCTGTGAGAGATACCACAGGACACTGAAATAAAGGAAACCTTCAGTCAATTACTTGCAATTTGGGGGTGTCTTCTGCAGGCTAGACTTAAGTGGTAGCAGAAATTTCTCAACACTTTCATGATGGTGTAAGACATGGCATAGTCTTTTCTGTAGTGATGTGAATCACTCTACACTAAAGGATAAAACCAAGCATTCGGTAATAATGATGTTATTTATTACAAAAGAAATCAATTTTTCCAATTATAGAATTGATCCATATCATTTTGGATCATTTTTAAAGTGCTCAGCCTGGAAGCCAATGACCATCCCCTTTCTCTAGGAAATGAGCCTCTGAACCCCTCGCTACTCCATTATAGGGATGTATTGGTGATAGGGACCAACACATCAGTAATTGGTTTATAGTCTGTGGTCCAGTTCCTACAGTCATTGCTCATTAGACCAGGGGTAGACAACTGACCTAAGCTGGGCCAATCAAATTCTTTTTCCAGGCATTTGGAAATGGGACTAAGAGACTTAAATTTAGCCTCTGTGGATGACTAGAACTATTAGGTAAACTTGGGATTTCTGGGATGGCCATATTCTGATTTGCAGCCTAAATAACTGTGGAAATTCCATCTGCAGAGTCACTTTAAACCTCTTTTTCTGAATTGTAATATCCAATCTCCTGGCTTTAAATACTATATATACATATAGTATTTGCCTCAGAACGTTTGTACTTGGCTGGAATGATCTATCCCTTACTCTTCACATGGCTAGTTCCTTTTTATTCTTCAGTCTCTCAGCATCTTCTCACCTGCCAAGAGGACTTTCTCTGACTTTGCAACTAAAGTGATTACTTCCTCTATCATGTTGCCCTGTTTATTTCACTAGTAACACTTACCATACCCAGAAACTACCTCATTTATTTACACTTGTTTATTGCCTCCTCTTACTGAAACATAAGGGCTTCGAAAGCAGAAAGTTGGTTTCTCTTATTTACCTCTTACTTGAATAACTCCTAGAATGTAGGCTCCTCTGTCTAGCCAAGAATACTGGAGTGGGTTGCCATGCCCTCTTGCTGACCCAGGGATTGAGCCTGCATCTCTTTTGTCTCTTGCATTGGCAGTGAGTTCTTTACCACCTGGGAAGTCCTTAGAATGTAGTAGGCACCTAATAAATATATATTGAGTGAATGAATAGGTGAACGAATAAACAAGTCAAGAGAGAGACCAACACTGAATGGTCGAGTTAAAAGGTACTGAAAGCTTCCTGTCCCTGATTTTAGTCTTCCCCAGCGCCTATCTCTGTTCCTGCCCTTAGGTTCTGCACGAAAGTATTATGTACTTAAAACAATTCCCCTTTTTGCTGAAACTAGCTTGACTTGTCAACTGAAGAAGCTTGTTCATAAGCTTATTTTGAACAAGCAGAGAAATACAAAGAAGAAGGTAGAGAGCATGATGGAGAAATTCTATTACTGGGAGAAAACATTAACATTTTGTTGATTTATTTTCCAGACAATTTAACTTGAATCATTCATATTCTGTTCTGTGATGTTTCATTTTTTAAACCACAATAAGTGGAGAATATCTTTCAAATGACATAATTCTAAATGGATCTATACACATTTCTATATTAAGGAAGCTGACAATCACCCAAAAGTTTCATGTTAGACAACAGTCCTAGGATAACGGCAAAATGGAAACAACCAAGGAAACCATTTTGTTTTAAAGTCAATCCTCACACTGAAAATTTTTTTTATGTCTGCTATATTACCGCATTTTCTCAACCAGTCTATTGTAGAAAAGTAAGATAAAAGGAAAGGAGGGTTGACTACATCAGAGACCTGAATGTCACCTGAAGCCATTTACAAAAATGAAGCTGTAGTAAAGGAAGAGATTCTGTGGTTCTTTAATATTATTTGGACCCAGAGAAGATTGTCCTGGTTTATGACCACTCCAAAATACACCACCAAAGCTGTGTGGTACTGTGGAGCCACTGAAAAGCACCACTCAAACTGGTCAAAGAAGCTCTAAGAATGAAATGGAGGCTATCAGAATGCCAGAAAAGAAAACCCAGGAGAGACTGTGAAGGGACATTCAAATCCAATGAAGTGACCAGATGTAATGGCTCAGCAGGAAAAGAGTGGAGAGTAGATATAAAGAAGAAGACTTTATCACTTGTTTTGCACTCAATGGAATGAAAGACAAAAATAAATGTGTGGCAGTGATATTCAGAATTGTGCCCTGGGGCAACGGTAGGTGAGTGAGGGCAAAGAGTAACTCGTTCATAGTGATTGCTGAATAAAACCAGTGTGATGACATAAAAATCAAAATCATACAGCCAACTCCGCTTAATCTGATTTTATACTCACCCCTGATTAAAGTTGAAGAAAATGAACTGTAAACAGTGTGGTCAAAAGCCTAGGAATAAGAAAGACATGATTCACATCTTTCTTTTGCTGTGTGACCATGGACAAGTTACTTAACCACTCTGTTTATTTTCCTTACCTATAAAATAGGGATGAAATACTCATCTCATATGATTATGATTAGGGTCAACTGAAATAATGCTTATAAAAAGTGTGCATAATGCTTGGCACTCAGTATAGACTCCATATTAGCTAAATGCTAGCTGTTTTTGTTGTTTTTGCTGAACTAGTTTCTGGCCAATTGATAATTCTAATTGTATTTATCGGTATAAGTTAATGATTTATATTATGATATATATATGTAATGTTCTTATATGTTGGTTAATATAAGTTAATTCTCTATGGTATTTGAACATCACATGTCTCTTTACTAGCCTATCAGCTCTTTTGAGGATATCTTTGTTCCTGAGTGCCTGGTATCTGCAGATACATCATATTTTTTCAACTAATGTATCACTATTATATTGGGTTGTGATAGAAATTGTTTTCCTTTTTAGAGTTGCTTTTAATAATTTTACAAAGTTTTGCATTAATTCTCTCTCATCTCTAAGAACACAGTGAAGTGAGAGCCATAATGGTGTCACTTACTTGAGCAGAAGAGAGAAAAAAGAAGAAAACTGTAAAGATCAGGTGAGAAATCTGCTCAAAGGATTGTCAGTAGCATTTCAGTAGAGCATAGGAAATGATGTTGTAAAAATTCTTCCATCCTCTAAAAATTCATGGATTAAGTGGACCTATGTGTTAAAATATAGAAGTAATGTTTTAACTGTTTTAAATTTAATATAGGTTGGGAATTCAGGTCTTCCCATTGCAAAAGAAGTTAACTTTAACAGGTCTGATAAACAGACAAGTCCCTGAAAGGGGACACTGAAGTTGGGCTCCTTCAAACTGAAAATCTGGGGGAAGAAAGGGACAAATTGTGAATGGACTCTTAGAGAAAATAATTTAACTGTGAGTGAGGGAACTCAGGACGAGCTGATCTTATTTAAAAGGACAGAAAGGAGATGTAAGTCTGGAAAAAGAAACTTGGAGCAGAGATAAAGAGAAGCTTTGGAGAAAAGTGTAGGCTCTAATTTCAGTGTCAGTTGTGTGAATGCTCTGAAAAGATGACAGGAACGCCTAGAATTTGGACTGAACTTAATTTGGCAAATGTTACTGAATGCCCATTTGGTGCAGTTGCTACCTGGAGAAAAAAATACAGCCCTCAGATCTGTGGTTACCAGAGGTGGGGGAGAGCAGAATGGGAATTGGATGAAGATGGTCAAAAGGTACACAAACTTCCAGTTACATGTCTAAAATAAGTAAGTGCCAGGGATGTAATAGACTTGATAAACATAATTAACACTGCTGTATGTTATATATTAAAGTGGTTAAGAGAGTAAATTTTAAGAGTTCTCATCACAAGGAAAAATGTATTTATATTTCTTTAATTTTGTGTCTATATAAGATGATGGGTGTTTACTAAACTGTGGTAATCATTTCACAATATATGTAATTCAACTCATTATGCTATACAGTGTCAATTATAATAATAAAAAATAATGTAGTTTCCTACAGAAAGGAAAGAAAAATAAAGTCCTTGCTCTTAGGAAGTGAATAATTAATGAGGAGAGGAGAAATGAGAAAAGCACATCCTTGGCTATAAGGTGAAATATAAAAAGTCAATCTGAGAAAAAAAGAAAAAGTCAATCTGAGAAGAGCAGAGCAAAATGAGAGTATAGAGGAAGACTGAAATTCACATTTACTTGAAGGATCAGATAAAGCTTTACGGAAGGAGGATTGTTGGGGTCTGGGGGGATTTTGCAGGTGGAGATATAGAATGGTTTATACAGAGAGAGGAGAGTTTGAATAGAGTCAGGGATGGGCAAAGAGCAGGGTGGTCTTCGACAGAAGCAGGTAGGCAGACAAATTTGAGAAACAGAGTTGTGAGAATTCAAGTGAAAGGAAGCATATGTTGGAAGACCTTGCATATAAACTAGAGGAGTTATACTCATTCTGCAGAGGATGGGTGGAATTACACATTTTGAGCACAAGAGCAACAGAGTTAGGACTGTGGAAAGGCTTTAGGAAGATTCATCTGGAATAAGTGCACTAGAGAGACTGGCAGAGAAGAGCATTTGGATATTGCTGTGGTTCAGGAAAGTGACCTTGAACTAGGAAGGATGGTGGCAGGGAGATGGAAGACTGGGATAGATTACAAAGACACTGAGGAAAGAGAATCTAAATACTTGCCAACTAGTTGGGGGTGGGATGGAGTGAAGAAGGTGACAGGATTAAAGATGACCTAGTGACATTGTGTCTGGATGCCTAGCAGCCTGGCACAATACAGAGTTCTCCAAGTAAGAATACTGGAGTGAGTAGCCATTCCCTTCTCCAGGGAACCTTCCTGACCCATGCTGCAGGCAGATTCTTTATTATCTGAACCACAAGGGAAGCCCAGTGACACTGTGTCTGGATGCCTGGGAGACTGGCGCAATACAAAATGAATAAACCTTTTTCACTCCTCTCAAAAACCCCAGGGAAAGAAATGGAAGACTATAAACATGTATTCGATACAAACTTACAGTTCTTGCTTCCTCTAGAGAGCTCTCTCTTATTCTTTTCTCTAACTGTTTTGGTGTCCTCCAGTCCTGCAGAATCCTCTTGTCTTCCTGGCTTGTTAAGAGAGGAGTTAATACAGTTCTGTTTAGCTCTTAAGATGTTAACTCTTTGCAGATCAGAGCTTGAAGGTCCTGCACTTTTTCTGTTTCTGTTGTGGTTGGAGAAAGAGCAGTTAAAACATTCCTTAACATACCAACTTCTCAACTAAAGCTAAGGCTGAAAAAGTATTTATTTGATCTGAGATTAACAGAAATGTGTTGGTGTTGGGAGAAGGATCTTTGAATCACTTCCTGAAGGACAACAACAGTGGGAGATTTTCTGGAGCCCTGAGATCTCTCTGAAGGTAACAAACTCTGCTCCATTGGTGGGATCAATGTGCCTATTCAATCCATGTGTGCCAGGACCCTCTCAAGTAAAAGAATGTATATATTTCATCATTGTGACCATGGTTTTCAAACCAAATACTGGGATGTAATTGTGCAACAATAGAACTTGATATTTGAAAATTAGATGTTCTTAAAAATTCTGCATGCTGGTCACTGCATTCATACTATATATTAAGTGAAATCTAGTTTCAACTGTGATATGAAATTCTCTTTTATAAAAAATATTTATTTTATTTGGCTGCACAGGGTCTTAGTTGCTGCATGTGCGATCTCTGATCTTCACTGCAGCATGCAGACTGTTTCGTTGTAGTAGGTGGGATCTAGGTCCCTGATCAGGGATCGAACCTGGGCTGCCTACATTAGGAGCTTGGAGTCTTAGCCACTGGACCACCAGGGAAGTCCCAAAATTCTCTTTCTTATGCACACTCAGTATATACATTGAAAAGAGATTCCCAGGAGGGTTAGCATATTTAATGGACACTGTGTGACTTCCTTATGTCCTATGAACAAACTAAGAGAGACAATTAGGATTTATAAAGACTACTCAGAACACAGTAAGTGTCCCAGTAAAAACAAGAAAATCCAATTTAATATTTTCCCCAAGTCTAAATGTCAGAACTATAAAAACTGGCTTTTTTGGCACCCAAGATCACTTCTTGCTCAAGCAATTTCTCAGGGATCTTGGGTCCTCTCTCCTTTTTTGGCTTATCTAACCAGAATTAGTTCTGGGCAAAATTTTGAAGTAGGCCAAGTTTGTGTTTGGTGGTTTTGCTCTCTTTTTTTCTGAATCTCTGATTTTTTAAACGTTTCCTCCTACTCCTTTCAGACAACAAGTTACCTCTTGTTTTTCCCCTGACATCCTCATTACATTTTAGAATGAATTTATATTATTTGATTTTTTTTCACTAGGCTTAATATGCTCTTTTAAAGCAATCATTTTAATTATTTATTTATTTTTGGCTGCACCGGGTCTTTGTCACGTGGGCTTTCTCTAGTTGTGGCAAGTGGGGGCTACGCTTTGTTGTGCTGTGAGGGCGTTTCATTCCAGCCACTTGTGGAACACAGGTTCTAGAGTTCGGCCTCAGTAGTTGTGGTACACAGACTTAGTTGCTCCATGGCGTGTGGAATCTTCCTGGATCAGGGATTGAAACTGTGTCCCCTGCATAGACAGGCAGATCCTTATCCACTGTGCCACCAGGGAAGACCCAGGCTTAATATACTTCTAAATGTAGACTATAAGGCTTTGTTCCATGTTAAAGAAATTTAAGTCACCAAGAAGTTAGAGATATAATAATACCATTCTGATTGTAAAAGTAACACATGTTCATGGTAGACACAAACAGAAAAATAAAAAGAAGAAAATTAAATGTACTGGTAATCGTAACACCCAGAGATAACTACTATTATCATTTTGATTTATGCATGTATAAAAGCATAGATAATAATTAAAATAAAAATAGGATCATTTATTTTCTTTTTAAATTTATTCTTAAAAATTTAGTAAAATACTCATAACAAAATTTACTATCTTAATAATTTTTTTTATCTTAAGAATTTTTAAGTGTACAGTTCAATAGTGTTAAGTATTGTTAAAACACAAAATTCAACTTGAGTAAATTTTAAACATCTTATTGGTTTTCTTCAACAATCACAAATTTGGCAGAATTCTATCTAGCAGACCAAAAGGAGCTCCAAGGAGCTGTACAAAATGAGACTTTTATAGGCAGAAGGCAATGGGAACAAGTAAGTTATACTAGACAGAAGAGTGCTTAGTTACTGCATCCTTTAGGGAATGAATCTATCAGGCAGGTTACCTAAGGGGTGTGAATTAGGCAATTCCTGATTGGCTAGTTTAAGATTCCATTTTTGCCAATTCAAAGGCACGCCACCTTTCTTTGGGATATATTACCCCTAATTCAGCATTTCTTCAAATTCCCCAAATATATCATGTTTTGACCCCTACTATTCTGTTTTTATCACTCCCCAGAAGGAAATGGTAGTCAGGGTTCTCTGAACAATGAGAAAGTGAGCAAGGGTGTATGTCTTAGGATTTAGGTGGTGGTGGTGGTTTAGTCGCTAAGTTATGTCCAACTCTTGCGACCCCATGGACTGTAGCCTGCCAGGCTCCTCTGTCCATGGGATTCTCCAGGCAAGAATACTGGAGTGGGTTGCCATTTCCTTCTCCAGGGGATCTTCCAACTCAGGAATTGAACCCAGGTCTCCTGCATTGCAGGCAGATTGTTGACAGACTGAGTTACGAGGGAAGCCCTAGGATTTAGGTATCTGAATATAAATTGGGATGACAAGAAGGCAGTGTTCTGGGGGTGGAGTTGTGGAATAGGTAGTGATAAAAGGTAAGAATCTTTCTATAGTAAGAGCTGCCATATGATCCAGTGGTATCCATCCATATGATACCACTCCTGGGCATATATCCGGACAAACTATAATTCAAAAAGAAACATGAACCCCTATGTTCATAGCAGTACTATTTAAAACAACCAAGGCATGGAAACAGCCTGAATGTATACTGACAGAGAATGGATAAAGATGTGATACATATACACAGTGGAATATTACTCAGTCATAAAAAAGAATGAAGTAATGTCAGTTGCAGCAACATGGATAGATCTAGAAATTATCATACTAAGTGAAGTAAGTCAGAATCAGGAAGACAAATGTCATATGATATCACTTATATGTGGAATCTAAAATATGACACAGATGAACTTATCTATGAAACAGAAACAGATTCATAGATATAGAGAACACACTGGTGGTTGCCAAAGTGGAAGGGATAAGGCAGGGATGAACTGGGAGTTTGGGACCAGCAAATGCAAACATATCATATACAGAATGGATGAACAAGGACCTACTGTATAACACAGGGAACTTTATTTAATATCCTGTCATAAACCATGATGGAAAAGAATACAAAAAAGTATAAATATATGTATTACTGAATCACTTTGCTGTACAGCAGCAATCAACACATTACAGATCAACTACACGTCAATAAAATGAATGAAAAAGAAGAATCAGTCTACGGTAATGTTCCTCAGACATGAAGAAAGCTCTCCAAAGTTATGTTTAAAGAGTTCCTGGGTAAATTTTATAATGGTCAACCATATGAAACAATTACTATGCGAAATAAAATTTCAGACTTGAAAGGATTTGGGCCAGTTCACACAGTATTTTTATGACCTTTAGATGTTTTCTCAAAAGGTCAATTTCTACCATCATAGGTAAAATAAGCACTAATTGTTAAATGTAAGATTTGTCCACTGTAAAGTACTTTGTAAGCTGTACAAAGATTAGCTTAAAGAAAAACTACCAGAGGATAAAATCTTGTGCTGCAGAGCTAGAAGGAGAACAGATGGCATGAGTGTTAGAGCAGGCTTAACCTGCAAGAAACCAGATTTAGGTCATTGCTGGGACGAAAATTAGAAGAGAAGCAAAGAAGACAAAGGGAAAAAATGGAGAAAAACATTTAGTAGAAATGGGAAAAAAGAAACTGAGGAAATAAGAAAAAGTCCTCTTAAGTCATTTATTTTCACATTTCCTTGAAAGTGCTGGGGCCTATATTATATAGATTCCACAGCATCAGGTACTTATATTTAGTAGCAATTTATTATAAGCAATTGCCTAATTATTCATTTAATACTTGACTCTGTTCTGAACATCAGGAACTACATCTATTTTGTTTACTTCTATGTCCTTGTGATCTGTTACAGTACTTGGCACAATTGCTTATTACATAGCATATATTTGTTCATACATATTTGTTCAATAAATAAAATTTCCACTGTGGCAAATCTTACATTATTAATAACTATGTACGGTTATATGCACTCTAGAATCAGACTTCCTAGAGTCAGAATCATAGCTGAATCAAAAACTAGCTGTGCCACTTTAGGCAAATGATTTAATTTCTCTGTGCTTTAGTTACCTCACCTTTAAACTGGGGATAATAAAATTGCCACATGAAAAGTACTTCACACACAGTTATAGAAAAATTATGTTTTTTTTTTTCCTATTTTTAACATAATGGTGGCCAATAATACTTAAAATCAGATACTACTTGACCTCAAAACCACTAGATGTCATGATTCTGAGTTGCTTTAATCTTTCTAATTTTTTCAAGCTTTATGGATACAGATTTTTTACTTATTTTTAAATTTTTGAGCTCAAGGTTTTGGTTACTAAGAAAAAGATTAAAAAGTTCTCTGATTACAGATATTCAGGTAAAAATAAATCCATATATACATCTTTAAAAACTGTAAAAATCTATACCAAATAGTTAAGAATGAATGTTTTTGGAGGACAGAGCACATAGATGCTTTCACTCTTTCTGTATTTTAATTTTTTACAATAATCACAAATTATTAGAAAAAACAATAGGATATTTCCATTTGGGAAGCTTTAAAATAAAAATAGAAAAAACCCCTAAAACACTAGAAACCTTGAGGATATATAATCCAATCAAAGTGACCAATAAACCAATAATATTATTAACAGTGTATAACATCTTTTTTGGAGAATCTATGCCCTGTTGGAGGACAGCAGGGGCTGCCAGATGTAGGGCCTTGTGGAAGGGATAACTGATAGGTAATGAGGGGCCAGTCAGGAAAGAGCTGTGAATGAAACAATGAAAATGTAGGACTGAAACAGAGCGCTATTATAGGATTTTAGTATAGGAGTCACAATAAAAGTGAATGCTTTCAAATGATTATCATGAGAGCAGTTTGCAGGATCAGCTTGAGGGACAGACTCAATATAGTATAACAGGATGCATTCAAAGTTTAAGGGTCTTGAAAGTGCTGTGTAATATCTTTACCATATCATTTTTCTGGTAGAATATGATTGCCTGTAGAAGATAGATTGTCAAGTCAGAAAGGTCTCCCAATCAGGGTAAAAAAAAGCATAAAGTAGTGTTGGGTATTCGGAGAAGGCAATGGCACCCCACTCCAGTACTCTTGCCTGGAAATCCCCTGGATGGAGGAGCCTGGTAGGCTGCAGTCCATGGGGTCACTAGGAGTCGGACACGACTGAGCGACTTCACTTTCACTTTTCACTTTCATGCATTGGAGAAAGAAATGGCAACCCATTCCAGTGTTCTTGCCTGGAGAATCCCAGGGATGGGGAGCCTGGTGGGCTGCCATCTATGGGGTTGCACAGAGTCGGACACGACTGAAGTGACTTAGCAGCAGCAGCAGAGGGAGAGGCAATGAGAATTGTATTGGTAAAGTCCTATTTGACTTGTTGAATAGAATAAGGTAGATAACTAGGTACACTGAGGATATGTAGGATGACAGATATTGAGGAAAATATTCAGCCAGTAAGTCAATTAAAAATCAAATCAGGCATTTCAAAGCTGTTGCAGCTTTTCCTTTCTTCTTCCTCTTGACAGGTGGCTTAGAACTGGGAGGAAGAAAGGTTGCAGGGGCCATATTATTCTGGTAATACCTCTAAGCCACATAAAGCCTTCTTAAAAGAGAAATTCCTTCTTGAATCAAAGACAAAAGTATAGTTTTGTTTTTTCTCTTTAGCCCAAGGCAAGGCATTTCACCCACCACTCTGTAAACCTAGGTTTCAGAGCCTCAAAACCAGATAGTTGTGAATGATTATGATCAACACGGTGCTTTGCATTCTGCCTTGTATTATGCTGTTTTGCTCTTGAGAGTCCCTTGGACTGCAAGGAGATCAAACCAGTCCATCCTAAAGGAAATCAGTCCTGAATATTCATTGGAAGGACTGATGCTGAAGCTGAAATTCCAATACTTTGGTCATCTGATGCAAAGAACTGGCTCATTGAAAGGACCATGATGCTGGGTAAGAGTGAAGGCAGGAGAAGAAGGGGATGACAGAGGATGAGATGGTAGGATGGCATCACCAACGTGATGGACATGAGTTTGAGTAAGCTCCGAGAGTTGGTGATGGACAGGGAAGCCTGGCAGTGCTGCAGTCCATGGGGTTGCAAGGAGTTGGACACGACTGAGTGACTGAACTGAACTGAAGGAATTACTATTTCTATTTCCTATCTCTTCTCCCACTGCCCCTCCATTACTGAAGTCTGGCTAATGGCTTTCTACAATGTATACAGAGTCACTTAATAAAAGCAGCCAACTTAAGAAGTTTAAGGGTGTTTAAGTAGAAGAGATAAAGGAAACTTCCTACTCTCCAATTCACCTGCCGCTCTGTAAGAGTCTTAAAACTAGATAATTGTGAATGATTATGATCAACATGGTGCTTTGCATTCTGTCTTGTATTATGCTATTTTTGCACTTGTTTTCTCACCCTTAGTAAATTCAAGCTACTTGATGGAGGGATTGGATGTTAATTCTTCTTGGATCCTCCATATCCACCCCATCTAGCAATGGGGAGAACTTGGAAGAAACATAAATGCTCTCTCTTAAGTACTCCCTTGCACCAAATACAGTGATAGTTAATAAGTGTGTGCATGCATGCTTAGTCTTGTCCAACTCTTTGCAACGCCATGGACTGTAGTCTGCCAGGCTTCTCTGTCCATGAGATTTTCCAGGCAAGAATAATGCAGTGGGTTACCATTTTTTCCTCCAGGGGATCTTCCCAACTCAGAGATCAAACCTGCATCTCCCATATTAGCATGTGGATTCTTTACCACTGAGCCACCTGGGAAGCCCCAGTTAATAAGTAGGTCATGTCAAGGATCATGCAGTAAAATTGATTTCTGGTAAAATGAATTTAAATATTAAAATTTTATAAATATTTTTATTCTATGAGAACCATGAGCAATAAAACATGCTAGTATTTATTTTTGTTTACTTAAGAAACACAAATAACATGTCAATCAAGCCTCATACTATCTGGGTTCCTCTGAGTAAGAACTGTATAAAATATTTAATAGAAAAAAGGATAGTCTACCTGTTTGTTCAGGGAAAATAACAATTTCTCCTGATAAATAAAAGCTAATAATTAATTTAACACAAATTTCAGACACTCTCTGTTTAAAGTCCTAGGACATGTAGTAGGCAAAGGGAATACAGAGGGCAATAAGAATCAAACTCCGTAATCAAAAGACATACTATCCATCAGAGGAGAAGAGATGAATGTAAAATTAACCACAGTGCAATGAGGTCATTTTAAATAAATTGCAATGTGGCAACTGAGCTGAGGCTTTAAGCACTTGGAGATGTTTCCTCTCTGATTACTTGTCAAACTTAACAACTAGGAAAATAAAGAAAAGCACAGGGAAGTTTAAGGGGAGAAAAAAAAGCACAAGTTCTCTCACAAGGGGGGAACCACTATTAACATTTTAGTTTATTTTTTCTTGCATGCTTTTTGTTTTTGCTTAAAACAATACATGCATGTAGCAAAAAGTTCAAATTGTAAAGAAACGCATACCATTGAAAAATGTAAAAGGTTCGCTCCCCAAAGATACGTCCAAATAAATTTCTAGGCCCGATCTGGAGTAGCTCCAGCTGGGGGTGTCCCCTTAGCAAACTGAAACTTCAAGTTCCTGTAAAAGGTCAGCTTGACCAGAAACGTAGTACACCTAGTCAGTCAATCTTCTCAAACGCCATACTTTTTAGGCCATATACTTATTTCCTTGTTCCTTAATCTTTCTAAATAAGGTCAGATACACAACCGCAGGCGACCAAACTCTTGATTGCCTTGCTGCTTTTAAGTCTGTATTAAGCTCATTCTTGCCCAAACTCCCTGGGGGAGTGCTCCACTGCTTGTGAGTCACCATACTCTTCCAACCATGAATTGTTTACATTTGAGTAAAGGACATTAAACTCGTTACTAAATTGTCTTGATTTTTGCCATGTGACAGGTAAGTTTCCTTGTGACTCTCTCTGAAATTAAGAATTAATTTGAAACTAATGCATAAAACTGTATTCACAAATGCATATATTGCTTAAAATGCATAGAGTATCACATTCTGTAGATTTCTGCGTCTTGCTTTCCCCAACTACACAGAGAAATATCCTTTAGTCTATTCCGAGCACAGCTGGCCCTTATTGCATTGCGTGTTCGGCTGCTATAATATAACCAGAGGGACTGCAGTGCAGACGGTGCCAGTAGGTGGGAGACAGGATCGTTTCAGGATGCGGAGAACTAAGGGACCCGATTGTGGGTTCGGGCTGGGGAGAGCTGGCCCGTTGAACCAATTTGGTTGGCATATAGGGTATTAGAAAGTGAGATGACTTGGGGCCAGAGGACGAATGCTGTAGTATTCCAGGCCAGTATTTTAGACTTTATTTACCTTTTGCTGTGGAGAGGTGACTAAGTCAGTTGTTTTGCGTGAAACAATGGGTTGTCTGAAGGGCTTGGCAAGCTGAGAAATGTCCAGAAAGGAGCTCTAGGGTTGGAAAAACTGCAGGGCTGGTTTGTATTCTAGCTTTTAGTGCTCTCTCCCCAGTCAAAGAAAAAAACAATGTTTTTTTGTCCACACCACGGGCTACAGCTTTTCCCTTTACCTAGGCCGGGAGCTAGGGCAGACCTTTTGGAAGTCTACCAAACAAGACCCGGCAATCTTTACCCGCCCCCCGCGCCGCGGGAATTCCAAGATCCGGGTGGGCCTCCTTCTAGGCGCTCTGAAGAGCAGGGATGGGATACTGAGACCGCCAATCAGACATCTCGGATACCCGGATGTGAAGCGGTGCGCCTTACAAAGGCAAGTTTCCACCCAGAGCTTCGTCAGGGTACAGTGGCCAATAAGCATGTCTCAGAAGATAAATGACAGGAACTATAACCAGTTACAAACTAGTTTCTCCCACGCATGTGGAAATTCTCTAGATTAGTCTAACCCACTGCTGATTGTGATTGGATAGAATTGTGAAGAGCGGTAGAACTGTCTAATGAGAAGCGGGAGCGAGAAAACTCGCAGCCAATAGGAGGATTCTCAGGAGTGGGGCGGGTCTAGACCTTCGCCTCGGCGGCAGAGGAGACTCGGGGGCCATTTTGTGAAGAGGCGAAGACTGAGCGATTGCGACCGCGTTGCCGACCTCGAGCAGCAATCGGCTTCTCCACGTAGAACCCAGGGGTAGGAGATTCAGAATCGAATCTCTTCTCCCTTCCCCCTCCTGGTAAGTGGAGGGAGCGGAAGAAGGGGAAGCGCTGGGTTCTTTGGGGAGCGCGAGGTGGAGTGGGAGAGAGGACGAGGGAACCCTCCCCTCGGTAGAGTAAGCAGGCTCCCATTTATTCTCTGGTTTGGGGGATTAGATCTTACGCGGAGTTTTCTAGGCCTCAGCCCTTGCGTAGATTTTTAACCCAGTGTCCTCTAGGCCACAACCGGCAGGGAAAATGCTGTTTTTCTTTTTCGCTCACCTGTGTTAACGGCTGTTCTTTCATTTTCTGTGACCATGAGGACTCTGAAATTGTGAAAGGGATGATCAAAAATGCTCATGAATGTAGTTCAGTTAATGTAGTGTCGATGCTTCCTGTTAAATTTTAAAATTAGGTGGGGGATGGGGAAGGGTTATCAAACAAATTTTTTGTACCGCAAGCCTCCAAATTCTGGAGCGTACCGCAGGGTATAAATATGAAAACAATAGGTTTAACATTTTACTGGTTACTTTTTAGTTTACGCCTCTCTGAACAAATGATGGACCTCGAAATATTTTCAATTTTATTAAAAAAATTGTAATCTGATTTACATATTAACAGTAATAATTAAAGCTGGATTTTTATCTGCAGGTTACAAATCACTTGAAATAAATAAGTTAGTGGAACTTGCTTGAGGTAGGTATTACTATCTTTCTTAGACAGAAACCGAGGCATGAGTGTTGATTGCCTGGGTCATATTAATCAGCCGAACTAGTAAGGAATTTGGTCGCCAGGTTAAGTCAAGTGGCTTTACCTCCCCGTTGAATAGTAGATACTAAAAGTAATTACAGAACTAGCGGCAACTGGAAATTCCCAAACTGCTCTTGGGGAAAAGATTATGAGTATTGCGTTTATTAATGTAACGTCCTAAGATTTTGTGAAGTTTGATTTTCGGGATATTCTGGCATTAATTTTCTGGACCATGCCAAAGTTGGCAAAAATGCATAACTATATGCTTTTTGTTAAGCAGGTATTACGGTGGTTACTATTTGCTAAGCCCTGAAAGTTACTAAACAATTTTTGCCAAGTTTGTAAAAATTACATAAGCTTCAAAGTATTACATTCACTTATCCAAGAAACCGCTTTTTTTTGATCTTTGTATAAGATTTAGGTGATTTTGTTTTTCATAATGCGTTAAACATTCACAAACAGTAATGTTAAGCACAGTTTAAGCCCAGATTGGGTAAATTTGTCCCTTAGGAACAGAAGCTAAAACTGTTACTCTAGGTAGCTATATATTGATCCCTTACCATATAGATTTTGTAATAGGAATCAAAAGCTTTGCCTTTAAAAAAATAAAAGCTTAAGCATTTATATTGTCACATGGACTTTAAAAGGGCAATGATTGGTTAATTTAGGAAATCATACACCTAATATTGTTGGCAAATAAAGAGAAATGTAGGAAATAAGTATTTAAGAATGGTTAAATCCTTAAATGGAAATGAAAATTACTTGAAGGGCACCTTTCTTGCCTTGAGGTGTTAGAAATGGGTTCCTTAAAAAAAAAAAAGAAATGGGTTCCTTAGGATCAGCATGTACCAAGGTAACAGTTTAATATCACTCATCCGGAATGATTTGGCCACAAAATTAATATCTGAAATAATTCTAGATTTGATTTCAAATAGATAGGCATTAGTAACATTTTCATGTTGGCTGGAGAAGAGGGATTTAAGAAGGATGGCTCCTTAAACTTGGAGGACCTGTTTGTGATTCCCATGCTTAATGCCTCCTGCTGTTTTCTTTGGTAGAGGATATAAACACCTTATTCCTGATTAGGTATCTAGAGGGTTTTGCATAGCGTGACCTTGTTTTGGATGGAATTTCTGTTCGAAACAAGCAAGGAATAAGCTCCAAAATAGCTAGTTATTCTAATCTTCAAGATTAATTTATATTAACTGGAGGATGTGTGAGATGTCACGTGGGGAGTGTGACAGTTGAAAGAACCCTGGTCTAGGAGTTAAGAGAACTGGATTTTTCCCCCCTGCTGCTTATTACCTACCTGTTAGGCAAATCAGTTAAACTTTCTGAAATTCAACTTTATAAGGGGTCTTAGACTTCTTACCTCTTAATTTCTATTTTCTGTAATTCATTTGTTGCCAGAAGGCTAAATAGTGTACAGAAATAGTTTTATTTGTTGACAGCAGTTTTTGTGTATTAGTAATTACTGTTAACTGTATTAATAACAGTATTTCAATCTTCAGGTCATTTTATTGTCTTTGGGGAGCACTATTTGCTCATACTTAATATATATATTCATTCATTCTCATTGGGATCAGGGAGGCTTAAAATTTTGCACATACTAGATAGTTGACTGTGGTGAAAACCAGAACTTTAAGATGTAGCATAGCTGCGTGCGTTCTCTTAGATATTGGAAATCTGAGATTTATAAAGGGAAAAGGGATTTCTGTAGGGCTTTATGGTATAGCATTTAGTGTGGTAGGTTATAATCTTCGAGTTACTATGTTTCAATCCTAATTGGGGATAGAGATTCTTTATTAAACTCTATACAGTAGTTTTTTTTTTTTTTTTTTAACTCTATATAGTAGTATTTAAACATGAGCAGACATTAGGACCAGCAAGAGGGCTGGTTAAAACAGATTTTTGGGCTCTCCATCACCACTTTCTAATAAATTCAGTCTGGGGTAGACCCTATTAATTTGCATTTCTAATATGTGCCACGCTATCTTGGTTGGCAGCCCTCTCTTTGAGAATACCCGTTTAGAAGATGCAAATCTCCTAGAGGTTTGACAAAGTATAAACTACAGGTATACTATTAATTGCAAAAGTTACAGTTAGGTGTTCAATTTGGTTAATCATTTTTATGAGGGGTAGCTAATCAATTAAACATAGCATCTTGGGAGACATCTTAAGTTCTTGAATTTGAAAGATGTAAATGTTTTCACATTACTTTTTAAGCTTATAACATGTTTGCCGAGGATTTGTTTGTAGATGAACCAGTTATTTAACATCCTGACATTATTGACTACCAAGTTCAGGCTGTGATTCCAAAGAAGAAAAGTGAATGTCTCACCATAACTGAACATCCCTTACACTTAACACATTCAGAATGTATATTTGAATGTACATTCAAATAATTGTACATTTTCTGTAACTTTTTTTTTAATAGTTTGTACATTTGTAAAATTTAACACATCAGTTAAAATTTAACACAGTCTAAGTGTAAAAGCTTCTGTGGTCTGCTACTTCTCAAAAATAGAGTTAATAGTACCTTTTCCATTGCTGTAGTCATTAATGTGTAATTGATTTAAGGAACACTTTTAAGCTCAGCTTAAATTTTTTTAGTCCACTGACATTTGGATAGAATAAAATCTCATGGCTGAATATTAAAATGCAAGTACAGTCATTCTTATTTGCTCAAAGACCTACAATCTAATTGCAAATCTTAGCCAGTCTGTTGTGGTGGTACCTTTCAGATTCTTAGAATTCCTATCTTGGAATTAGCCATGTGTACTATTTGTAAACAGTGGGACCACAAAGAAACATGTACTTTTTGCATGTTTTTTTTTTTTTAACATTGTATAGTCAGTAGCCATAATAACCTTTTTCCTTCATCTGACTTTTCATTCTGTTACTGAGTGGATTAATGTGCTCTTTGTGTAAACTGTTTCCCTGACAGGTTCTGTCAGGTCTTACAGATTGACCACTCATTTGTTTTGAGACTAGATGTCATCTCTAGTATGTATCTTCAGAGTAGACCCTTCTCCTTCAGTTTGTATGGTAGGAAAAGCTACCTGGGCCTAAAATTTAAAACATGAATCTGCTTTCTGATGTTTGACATTTGCTCACTTCATCTCTGTTTACCTGGTTTTTCTAAATTTTCTTCTACCAAACTGATTATCAAGATGAGCGTTTGAATGTGGATTTTTTTTTGAGACCCTTAAGGGAATATAGGTGCATATGTAATTAAAATAGTCACCTACTGACATTGAAGAATTGTGAAGCCAGTCACTGGTAGAGGTGATAATTCTATAGAGGCTCTCCCCATCCAGTGGGATGTTAATGCTTTACCAGAATGTTACATGAAATGGACAGATGTTTCTGTCTTGGGGGTTTAGGGCACAACATTTCTGAGGAACTCTGACTCAATCTGTCCCTTCTCCTTTCACAGGGCAGCAAGGCGAACCCCATCCCTACTCACTGGAGCTCAGCTTTGATTTTTAACCTCCCTTCCCCACCCTTCCAGAACACACACATTCCCATTCCAAAATTGATTTTATAAAGACATTTTAAACATAATGATGCAACTTGGTGTGCACTACGGCAAATTTACAGGTGTTTTTTTTTTTCAATTGTTTCCAAAAACGGGACTTGGATTTAAGATGTAATTTTTAAATTTCTATTTCTATTTTTTCTGCAGCAATTGGGTTAGAGGAGGAGGAGCCTTTTAGCCTCTCATAAACTGACCTCTCTACTTCCTCGTGTATTTTTAAGATTGATTGATGATGTGGAAAGGGCTTTGCTTGTCTGCTACTGAGAACTTTACCCTTGCGGTTTTTGTGGAAACTGCTTTTGGAAAGAGAAAAGAAATGAACTTTACTGACTTGACATTTTTGCACCTCCCGTTTTTCTAATCTGGGCTATTTTTATTTTTGTTTTTTTACAGTGAGATTTTTTTGATCTTCAGCTACAGTAAGTTATTCCAATTTTTTTTTTACATTTTTCCTGACTTTCCGCTGATTTCCTTTTTATTGTTGTTACTAGTTACTATTATTTATTATTATACTTAATGATGGTGATGATGATGATGATAATGACACTGATGATTTTTAACCGGATTAAAATCGAGTTTTTCTGAATGTTCATTAAGAATTTCTCCGGCCTCCTGATTGACTTTGGAGTTTTATATCTTGGGAGAGAAAGTGAAGGCATTAGCATTTTTAAGTGGATTGATCACATAAACCTTTTCTCTCCCAACCCTCCCCCCTTGCCCTTATCCCCTTCCCCACGCTCGAAAGAATTTTACTGGCTGTTAAGTCTGTGACCTTATTTTTCCTGATCTTTAACTTAACTGTTTTAGAGCATCTCTGGACGTCTGTATTTTTTATTTTTTTATTTTTGTTTTTTTTTATTTTTAATCTTTCATTTGTTAAATTTTTAAACTGTGCTGCAATAAAATGTGTGTGGTATTACTTAACACCTATGACGGTGATGGCATTTTCCCAGAAAGCCATCCCCCTCCTGTTTCCCTTGAAATCCCATCCTGCTTGTCCTGTACACTACCCGTCACAAACCACAAGCTGCAGCAACACGGATGCCCAGCCTGGAGCAGCAGCAGCCAGGATGACCTGGAGCCAGGGGGGCCTTCGGAACAGATGCACACCCTTCCTGGGTGATGGTAAGAGGTGTGAGGTCCACTTGGTTTCGTTGGAAAGACTAGGAAATAACACCTGTTTAAGTTGATGTGGTGCAGGTGATAGCTTCTGGAAATGTTTGGGTTAGGCTTTTGTGTGTGTATCTCAAGATGTTCCCTAAGGAAGGACCCTTCAGGGTTTTGTAAACTAATGGAATTACAAGTGTCAAACTTGGGGTCCCGAGGGTTTTTGATAAAGGAAAGAGCAGCTGAAGTTTACATATATTTTAGGATGGAAATAGCATGTTTTAATTATCAGCAAGACAAAAACATTAGGTATTCTTTTTTTAGAGTATTGCAAATTAGTAAAGATTTTCTGTCATTTAGAGTAATCTTCCTTGGGATTGTGACAATAATTTTGGATTGTATTCAATTTAGACTTTTTTATCATTAAAATTTAGCGTGAATCAACCCACAAGAAACATGCTTTGATATTGAAATGCTATCTGACTGGAAGGGTTTTTAAAAACAAAAGGATAAATAGACTTTTTAACCTCAGAAAGCAGGAAAATCTGTATAATCTCTATATCCAAACCAGGAAAGATCAAGGATTGACCTCTTTTTCAGTGATTACGTGTGGCCCAGCTACATGTTAGGGAATCGACTGTGTTCCAAAGGTTAGTAAGACTGAATATTCACAAGAAAAATGCAGAGATTAATAAGGATGTGGATAGTCAAAGTGTTAAAAATAATAGCAACCAGTAGAAATCGCAGAGAGTAGGACACAACTGAGTTACTAACACACAGTAATATTTTACTGACAGCGGTGAAATGTTTTGATAATTCACTTGAGAGTTGCTTTAATATTGAGCCGGGGTAAGGCCAGGGGAGAAGTAGAGTGGTTTTTAACGGTATACTTACTGCTGTGTGTACTGGAGTACATCACATACTTGACCCCTCCCCTTACTCCTGTTGAAAGTAAAATCTAGTTAAAGTGAAAACTGAAGGCAGCCTCAAAGGAAAACAAAATGGGAGAAAATTAAGTAAAATGTCGTGAGGTTACCTGGAAGAGGAATGGAAAATTTTCTTTTAGGTCCAGGTTTTATTGATATCCTTTTACAAATCCATTATTTTATGGGTCATGTTCTTCTGGTTTGCGGAATGCAAGAAGGTATAATAGTTCTTCAGGGACTCAGCCTTGTGAGGGAGACGGATGGATGAGATAATGTCACTGTGGTTAAAGGTAGGCACAGAGCCTATAGAACTGTGCAATAGATGGGTGCCTAATTGACTCCTAAGAGGTCAGGAAAGGCTTTTAGAGAGTTAAGGCCAGATTATAAAAATTTTAATACCACGCCAAGGAATTTGTACTTTATCCAGAAACCAACGTCTATTAAAAGATTCTGAACTGAGGAGTGACATCAGATTTTCATTTTTATAAATGTCACTGTAATAGCCATGTGGAAATGGCGTAGAGGAGAATGAGATTGGAGTAGGTGACAAGAAACTGGAATAGACGGAAGAACAATGAACTGGCTTTACTGGCCAGTTCACTGGGCAAATACCACTGCCAAAAGCAATGGTATTGGGATTAGGAACCAGTAAATTTAGGATTTGGTGGTGGCTGTGATATGAAGAGTGACAGATTTGGGAAGATTCCCAGCTTTCAAGTTAGAAATGTTGTTTGTTAAACATTTGAATGCTTATTCTGAAAATCACCATTAGGCTTGGGCGTATACAGGTGAACAAAACATACTGTCTCCTGCCCTGGAGTATTATAGCCCTATAGCCCATTGAGAGAAGAGAGAAAAAAACAGCACTTTCACAGTCTAGATCCATGAAGGAAAAGCGATGATAGTTAAGGGAGCCAGATACAGATATGGCAGTGAAAGGGTGCTGCCAGCAAAGAGACCTTAGGAGCTGATGTTGAAGTCAGCAGTTGGATTATCTTAGAGAGCCCAGATAGGTGGGGGGGTGGGAGGGAGTTGGCCTCATTTCAAGAAATCCTACTAGAAAATAGTCACCAAGAATACCCAAACAAGATGTGAGGTTGGAAAGGTAGGCAAAAACCAAGCATAGTATATGGGCCCATGTTTAATATCTAGATTACTTCGGACACAATAGGAATTTGTTTGAGGACTTTGGAGATTAGAGAGAGCTGGTTACTTTCTTGGAATTTCCTTTTGGCAGTTGTGTGGGGAATGTTAATAATGAAGACTAAGTGTAAGTAGGACTAAAGACTAGGTTAGAAGACCTCTGTTAAAATAGGCCACTATCTATTCATCTCTTGAAGGTAGTAATCCTAGGCCTCACGGCACTTGGCCCTGGTTTTTCAAATGAGATTTCTTTGTGTGTGTTGATGAATAAGAGTTTGAAGAGGATATTTAGTTAGGCTTTAGGAAGTTAGTTATTTCTCTAACACCCCTGTTGAATCAGACCTGACATAATAGCTTTCCTATTTGAAAGGAGAAATGAAGTACAAAATCTTTAGTTTCTTGAAAGTGGTAAACGGGAAACTTACTGTGTGTCCATTGCTGTTAAAGTTCCTGTGTTAACTTAATCATCATAACCTTATGTAAATATTACTGTCTTTCACATTTTGGAGATGAGACTATTCGAGCACAGATTTGCATAATTTGCCAGAAGTTAGACATACCCAATAAATGTCACATGAGGCATGGATTCAACCCAGGCAGTTAAAACTGTAGATATCAAGTCTTAATCATACTAGATTGACTGTACTTGATATGTGAAGTATTCTAGAAAAACATCTTTAATTTGATTAAAGTGCCTAAAACAAAAAACTGCTCTGGACTTCTGTTTTTAGCAAGTTTTAAGCAAGATGTCATTTTTGTTAAACTATTTTGTTCAGTTTACAACAGTTTAAATAGCATGAAGTATCCAAGGTAATTATTTGGGTAGATACAGGTTTGTAGTATAATTTTGAAGACACTTTGGTTGTAGCAACATTCTTCAGGGAAATAAGCATAGTAAACATTTAAAAGTGAGTTTCACTTGGGAGAAAAGAAGTAATCGTATAATTTATGGTTTTAAAAAATACGTAACCCAGAAGGATTTACTAAATCCAGTGGTCCTTTTCCAATCCTTATCAGTCTTGTTGGTATGATTTAACCAGTTGAGCCGCCACTTTAAAAGAATATTTTCTACTTAGCTTCCAGGTTTTATTCTCTTTCTGGCTATTCCTTCTCCCAAGTGTGTTCTTCTACTTCTTTTTCCTACTCACACTTCCCTGGGTCATTTCATTCAGTCACATGATTTTCTATACTATCTGTAAGCTGATGATGCCCAAACATGTATCACCAGCCTGGACTTCTCTTTATTGTCTCTATCCATTTACCCACCTGACAGCTCCCGTGAGTGTTAAGTACATATGTTTAAAAGTCCAAAACTGGGCTCCTGCTGTTCTTCTCTCAGACTAGTTTCTTCTGCAGTGTTGCCCATTTCAGTTAATGAAACTGGCGTTTTCGTGTCAGTTAGGTCAGACTTTGATTAGCCATCCTTGACTTTTTTTCCCTCTCATACCTCATCTTTGGCATTGTAGAAAACACTATCATTTCTGCCTTTAAATTATAACAAGGATTCACTTCTGCTGTGACTTGATCCAATTTCAAGCCATCATTTGTCTTTGGTACATTATTGCAATATATTTCTTTTACACCTCCACCCCAGTGTGTGGTAGCTAGATTGAGCCTATTAAAATAATAATGTTTGAAAAATGTATTACCTGACTGTCCAGTTTGAAACTCACTTAATAACTGCCTATTTCAGCATTCAAGTCAAAATTGTATTGTGATTTACAACATGTGCTATATGATCTGTTGTGCACCTCCTTCCTTGTTAATTGTATACTACTCTGCTTCAGCCACACTGGCCTCCTTAACTGAGATTTGAATACACTAGGTATTCCTACCTCAAAAGCCTTTGGGAGGGGGCGACGGGGGGTGTTTCTTCCCCAGACAGGTTGGATTCCTCAGTTCATTTTCGTTCTTACTCAAAAGCCATCACCTCAGTGTTGTTTTCTCTCACTTAGCCTTCTAATTGCTCTTTAGCACTTTTCATCAGCTCACATATTATAGAAGTTTATTTTCTACTGTGTAAGATACAGAGAAATATCTGGAAAAATGCACGTGAAACACCATTGATGGATTACTTCTGGACAAGCGGGAAGGACTTAGGGTTAGAAGGAAACTTGCTTTGTGTGTTCAGAGACCGTTAATGAGCAACACAACAGTATTTTACTTCGAATTAAACCTAAAACTCCTTATTGTCAATATACTTCAGCTCTTTGATTTTATGTCTGAATATAAATAGCATAACTGTGGCTTCTGTGGTAGGAGTTTAGTAAGTTTTAAGAGCAGCCTTAAATAAGGTTTAGTTAAGTTGTAAGAGCAGCCTTAAATTAGGTTTGCCTGTGATGGAATGAGTCCCATTAGCATTTGAGGATATAGGCTGCTGTATTGCTGGTGATGGAGCTTTAATAAAAATTTGGAAGAACTTTGTCATTTTTAAGGATTTATTCTCCATTGAGAATACATAGCTATTTTTAAGCAGAAGCCATAGGGAAGGAAACAGCAACCCACTCCAGTATCCTTGCCTGGAAAATCTCATGGACAGAGGAGCCTGGTGGGCTGCAGTCCATGGGGTAGCTGAGTTGGACACGACTGAAGTGACTTAGCAGCAGCAGCAGGTGACTCAGTGGTCAAGAACCTGCCTGCAAATGCAGGAGACACAGGTTCCATCCTTGGGTTGGGGAGATCCCCTGAATTAGGAAATGACAATCCACTCCAGTACTCTTGCCTGGAAAATTCCATGGACAGAGGAACTTGGTGGGCTTCACCTATGGGGTCACAAAAAGTTGGACATGACCAAGCACACATATAGTAGATTAAAGGGCATCTGAGTTTTTCTTCCTATCTAATCTGATTCCAGTTTGACCCGTCTGAAATACTCTTCCTGTTTATTGTTTAGATTAACCTATAGCTTTTGAGTTGGTTTCAGAACTAATATAACTCCCTGGAAATTCATTGAACCAGTCTTAGGCTTTTCTAACTTGTCTGGAATAACATTTAGGAATAGTTGAATACATGTTAAATGAAAAATTTTCCTTAGTGCTCTTACTAAATTCTGAACTCTGAAAATTCGGTAACCATAGTGTGCTATAATTCCTTAAATTTTTAAATATAGTCTTTGCCTTAGTAGTTTTGTGATAACTTGAAAAAACTTTATGGTTAAAATTGAGGTAGTAAAGTGTGCTTTACAAGGAAAAAATTTCCCTTGTTATCCTTGAAAGTTTGTTGGTTTCCTGTGTTGGAATTAATGGTTTGTGTTAAGATGTAGTTTTACTGAATTTAAAAAGGAAGACTAATCAAATGAATTAAGATTGATGTGGATTTTTAAAAGAAGTTACTCCCATCTTTATTTTAGCTTTAATCTAAATTAAGCAATGCATGCACATACAAAATTTAGAAAATGCAATGGAGACCCATCAAAAAAGATACACTTTCTTACCCATTCAGAATAAAAGTTTTGATGTGTCCTTTCAGACTTTTTTTTGGTGTATGTACGCTTTTGAAAAAGTAATATCCTACATATGACTCCTGTCTATGGGATTTCCCAGGCAAGAATACTGGAGTGGGTTGCCAGTTCCTCTTCCACGGGCTCTTCCTGACCCAGGGATTGAACCTGTCTCTCCTGTGTCTCCTGCATTGGCAGGCAGGTTATTTACCACCAAACCACCTGGAAGGCCCGTTACATATGGCACATAGATTTAAGTAGACTTCCCCCCCAGCATGAACGTAACATCAATATGTTATTAGATACAGCTCTCCTGCATAGTATTACATTGCATACTTAGGCAATGTTTTTACTTAACCAGTACTCTATTTCCTTTTCAAAGCAATTGAGCAGTCTTACAGCTAAGATTTTGTGAATAACCCTCAGTTATTTGCTTAGAATTAAGCCCTAGAAGTATAACTGTTAAAGAGCATTCATGTTTTAAAAGCTTCAATCTAGGTTGCTTTCTAAAAAAGGTAAAAACAATTTACTTAATGTAAGTGACCACTAATATTTGACTTCTAATTTTGTTAATTTCTTGGGTCTTTTTCATTATGTTTCAGAGTTTGGTCCTGAAATTTAAATGTTCTTCATGTTTGATAAGTCTATTAATTGAAGAGTAAGAATGTTTAAAGAGTTAATACATTTTCTGAGTAAAAGGCTGCTGCCAGGTTAATTGCTACGAACTTGTCCGGCTTTGGCAATCTTGGGGTAATCTTGTTTTTATCTATACCTGCATCCATTCCCTTCCCCTCATGTTATTTTGAAGTAAATAAATAATTGATTTTATTTCATCTATAGCTATTTCAGTGTTTCTTTGAAAGATAAGGACTCTATCACACAAAAACATGTAATAAAATACATTTGAAGACTAAGGTACTACTCTGAGGACTGAATAAGGCATTCTCTAGTTTTTTCTATGGGAATGGTAACTTGGATGACTTTTTTTTGCTTATGTTTTGATTATTCCTTCCTAGAATTTGGAAACTTCTGTTAATTCGAGATAAGTGTAAAATATTGAGTGAGAAACTTGGTAATGATTACCCTTGTATGTTATAAAATTGAGCTTTCACGCTAGCGAAAGATGGGATTTGCTGTATTTCAAATACATTTTGGCCTTCCCAAGTGGCACTAGTGGTAAAGAACCTGCCTGCCAATGCATGAGATGTAAGAAACTCTGGTTCGATCCCTGTGTTAGGAAGATCCCCTGGAGGAAGAAATGGCAACCCACTCCAGTATTCTTGCTTGGAGAATGCCATGGACAGAGCAGCCTGGCAGGCTATGGTCCATAGGGTCACAAACAGACATGACTGAAGCAACTTAGCACACATACACATTTTACTACTAAATTCTGGGACTAAGAATAATCCTACGTTTTAGTTGCTTGGGTCTGAGAGATGGAGAATGATGTAGTAATTTTTTTTTTTTCTTTTTTTTGATGTAGTAATTTTAAGTTGGGTTTCCTTACTAAAAATTATTTTGTTGTACCATCAGATCTTTTGTTCTCAATTCAGAAATCTGACAGTTTTTCATCAGTTTGATCACAGAACCTGACTTCAACTGATATGAGATTATTTATAGTCTTTGTTATATATAGTGGCTGTGCATATGTATTATTGCAGAAATATTAATGTATTATATCTGGTAGCTGGATGCTTGCCCAGATCCCACTCTGTTACATAGCAAAACTATAGTATTATCTTGGCAAAATCTGAAAAATCTTGATTTTTTTTCCCCTAACATGTGTCTCCTGGTGAGACCTTTTTTTTTTTCCATTTATTTTTATTTGTTGGAGGCTAATTACTTTACAATATTGTAGTGGTTTTTGCCATACATTGACATGAATCAGCCCTGGATTCACATGTATTCTCCATCCCGATCCTCCCTCCCACCTCCCTCTCCACCTGATCCCCTGGTGAGATTTTAAAAAGTTTATTTGTGTTACTAAAGGCTCAGTTTGAGTTCACTGATAACATTGATGCTTTCTACAAGATAATAAATATAGTCTTACGTGTAAGTATTGTTGACCCTTGCTATTCAGACTGTGATCTGTGCTACAGCAATAGCATATCATTATCATTATCTGGAAGCTTCTTAGAAATACGGAATACCATGTCCTACCCTTTCACTCCTTTTTATTACTTGGGAATTGAACATTTTAATAGACTTTCTGATGAGTGTATTTGCTCTTTGGGGAGCATAGTTGAGGGTCATAAAGTAGCCACATTTTATGTAAATTTGAGATGATGCAGTATTAAAGATGACTCTTATGTACAAATTTTGGATAATGACTCTTCCTAATTACAAACAGAATTAAAAATCAAGTAATTTCCATCAGGCAAAATGGCTGAGCCACTTAAGCTAGTAATCAGATAATACATGCCGTCCTGAAATGTGTGTATTTTGAATTATCTGAGCTCTTAGGCAAATCATATATCTTATATAGTGTGACCAATGTGCAATTATTTCTTAATGATAACTGAAACATTTGAAAAACAACTTTGCAGGTCAAGGTGGCTCTTAAGTTATGACCATTTTTTCCTTTTCCCAGCCTTTGACACATAACAAAACAGAATAATGAATTTCTTTCACCTAGATTGCTATGTTTGCTTTTTCTCAAATGTTTTTTGCTGAAAATAGTCAAGATTTATTGACCTTACTAAAGTAATTCTTAATTCTTTTGCTATGAAATGCATTCTCTTACATATTCCTAATGCTTATAGATTCAGGAATGTTTTTTCAAATGGTTTAAAATATTCTGAGGAAACAGATGTTGATGGGGAGTTTTCCTATGTAGAAGTTGTTCTAGTTAAGAATATGATGGGTTTAAAATTTTTCCCCCCTCCCCCTAAAGTGTGATGTAACACTCATAGAGGTGACTTAACATTTAATGATGGGTGAGGAGGACACATTAGGAGTATGGAATTAAAGGATAGAAACTACTAAACATAAAATATAAGCAAGGATTTACTGTTTAGTAAATACAGGTGGCATTGCTGGTGAAGAACCTGCCTGCCAGTGCAGGTTAGACGTAAGAGATGCAGGTTCAATCCCTGGGTCAGGAAGATTCCCTGGAGGAGGGCATAGCAACACACTTCAGTATTTTTGCCTGGAGAATCCCATGGACAGAGGAGCCTGGCGGGCTGCATTGCATACTGTTGCATGAGTTGGACATGACTGAAGCAACTAAGCGCATATACACGGGGAATTACCCCCAGTATTTGTGTGTGTTGGGACTGCCAACAGACATAGAATGAGAAACACCAAATTACGGAATGCAACATCTAGTTAAAGTTTTGTTGTCCTAAAGATGCCCATTTCCTTGATTTTACGTAGTTCTGAGTTGCATTAAGGAGAGGAAGCACTCAACTTTTCTAACTTCTGTTAAGAAATTTATAGAAAAGCATTGATGACTACACCAAGCCATATGATCATTAAATTCCAGGGTAGGATGAAGCTATCTTTACAGAACGAAAAAATTAGGAAACTTAGAGTATTAAAGAAAGATTGGGAGAAAAGAGTTTTCTAAAACCTCATGATCTTACCACATCCTGGGATGTCTAACACTTTAGTGTGTAATCTAGATAATTTATGTATTGTGTATGCTGCTTAACATTTTGAAAATCTCTTGGTGTCAAGTTATTTTTTTTATTTATATATATTTTTGGCTGTGCCATGCAGCTTGTAGGGTCTTACTTCCCCAGCCAGGGATGAGCTTGTGCCCCCTCCAGGGGAAGTGTGGATTCTTAACCACTGGACTGACAAAATTCCCAAAAAGTTATTTTTTTAAAAGTTGTTACTTGTTTCCAGTTAGATTGATGTACTGAAATTCATTTAGTCTCATATTATGTGTGTTTTCCAATTTTTCACTGTAATATGTCCACATCCTTGATTCCTTCAGATAAGTTCTCAGAGGTAAGATTATTGAGTCACAGAATATGCATGAGGTTTTTTTTAAAGAACGTGTGCAATTTTAAGGCTTTGATAAAAAGTCCACTTCTGAATATACCGTTCCCTGTTCATATTTTCAGAAATAATGTGTGAAAATTTCAATTTAAAATATTTTTACTTGTTTGGTAGGTATAGTGTTTAGTTTAATTTTTAATCATCTTTTGTGTCCCTGTGTCTATGTCCCATTTTTATTGGTGTGTACCAATAATAGAAAATCATGTAGTAGTAGGAGCAGCTGCAGTGGTTACACTTGCCAGGCACCACGTTCAATGTTCTCTGTATCTTCACTTACACCTCATACCTATCCTATGAGAAAAGCACTTTCAACGATACTCATTTTATGATTGAAGAGTCTGGTGTTTGAAGGGATTGGTTTTCCAGAGGGAAGTCCACACCACTTATGTGGTTGAATTTGAAATTGGAATGTGTTTATTTTTTAATATACAATATTAAATGTTGTGGACAAATATGTATTGCACACATTGATCAGTTTTTTGCTTTTTAATTATAGTATATTATGGGAATTCTCTTTTTGTATTTTCTATTCAGGAAGTTCTCATGTCAAAGTACTTTAAATGTAGTTCAGTCATGATGGGCATGGCATGACTGTGGGGATAGATATCTTTGTATCTACCTTTTCAGTTAAGATATTTTTTGAAATAGGCTAGTCTAAACTTTCATAGTTACTAACTTGGGTCTTATTCAGAAATAAACCTGGTTAGAGCTTTTCTGTATACAGAACATTTGCAGAAAGGTTTTTCAGTTGAGATTGATCTTATCATTTCAAAACTAAAATACAGTATAAAAAAATCTTTTGAAAGAAAATTGTGTTAATCTTCGTTGTTCAGTCGCTAAGTCATGTCTGACTGCAACCCCATGGACTGCAGCACACCAGGCTTCCCTGTCCTTCACTCTCTTCCACAGTTTGCTCAGACTCGTGTTCATTGAGTAGGTGATGCCATCTAGCCATCTCTGTTATCTGTTCTCCTCCTGGCCTCAATCTTTCCACCATCACGGTCTTTTCCAGTGAGTCAGCTCTTCTTATCAGGTCGCCAGAGTAGTGGAGCTTCAGCATCAGTCCTTCCAATGAATATTCAGGGTTGATTTCCTTTAGGATTGACTGGTTTGATCTCCTTGCACTCCATGGGACTCTCAAGAGTCTTCTCCAAAACCACAGTTCAAAAGCATCAATTTTTTCAGCACTCAGCCACCTTTGTGGTCCAGTTCTCACATCCATACATGACTATTGAAAAAACCATAGCTTTGATTATACAAATCTTTGTCAGCAAAGTGATGTCTCTGCTTTTTAATACGCTGTCTAGGTTTGTCATAGCCCTTCTTCCAAGGAGCAAGCGTCTTTAATTTTGTGGCTGCAGTCACCATCCACAGTGATTTTGGAGCTCAAGAAAGTAAAATCTGTCACTGTTTCCACTTTTTCCTCTTCTATTTGCCTTGAAGTGATGGGACTAGATGCCATGATCTTCACTTTTTGAATGTTGAATTTTAAGCCAGCTTTTTCACTGTCCTCTTTCACCCTCATCAAGAGACTCTTTAGTTCCTCTTCACTTTCTGCCACTAGGGTAGTATCATCTGCATATCTGAAGTTGTTGATAATTTACCTGGCAATCTTGATTCCAGCTTGTGATGTTCAGCATTTCTCATAATGTACTCTGCATGGAAGTTAAATAAGCAGGGTGACAGCATACAGCCTTGACATACTCCTTTCCCAATTTTGAATGAGTTTGTTGTTGTTGCCCACTTCTAACTGCTGCTTCTTGACCTACATACCGGTTTCTCAGGAGACAGGTCAGGTGATCTGGTATTCCCATCTCTTTAAGAATTTTCCAGTTGGTTGTGATCCACACAGTAGCTCAGCTGGTAAAGAATCTGCCTACAATGCAGGAGACCACAGTTCAATTCCTGGGTCGGGAAGATCCCCTGGAGAAGGGATAAGCTACCCACCCACTCCAGTATTCTTGGGTTTCCCTGGTGGCTCAGATGGTAGAGAACCTACCTGCAATGCAGGAGGCCTGGGTTGGGAAGATCCTCTGGAGAGGAAACACCCAATCCAGTATTCTGGCCTGGAGAATTTCATGGACAGAGGAGCCTGATGGGCTACAGTCCATGGGGTTGCAGAGTTGGATGCGGCTGAGCAACTTTGATTTTCACACAAAGACTTAACATAGTTTAGCTTTAGCTTTAGTGTGTTAATCTTACTAAACTTTAAAATGACAATATGTTGAAAAAATGTGGAGAATATATACTTGGGAGAGAGTGTTGAAACTTCACACAACAAAATCAAAGTTTGAAATTTTCTTCAGGTTGGAACCAAGGACTGTGAATTAGATATAAGAGGATTAAATAGTATATGAAATGCAGAGCCTTGCACTTAACAGTGAATTCTACAGATATTGACAGTGCTAAAGATAGCAGACATGATAGCATCTGGGTAGCATCTAGAATGTAGTTCAGAGCCTGTTAAGTTTTAGAATTGAGTATCTTTTTCAGGTCCCTTGACTTCAGTGGCAATTCAAGAAGTTTGATGATTAATCATCCTCTGAAGAATTTGGGACATTGATCTATGTGATTTAATTTTTTTTGTCATTGAGGTCTGTTGCACTATACTTTGACAGGAATAGTCCTTTTTTATTATTATGAAATACTTAATAAAACTTGGAAACATGTAGAGAAAGAAAATATTATAGCATCAGTACTCGGAGATAACCATTACCAATATTTTGATGTTTTGATCCATTTTCCTGTCTCATTAGCTATAGGTGTATCTAACCTCTCTATGTTTTATATTCTTTTAACATCTTTACCAGTATGTAAACTTTGTACAATATGTTTTTGTTAAAAGGCTAATCTTTTTTTACTTTTATGTCCAGGAATTTACAAAACATCTTTTGTTCCTCTTTCCATTCCAAAATAGGATTACCTGAAATTTATTTAACGTCATCAGTTGCTTAATTAGTACAGATTTATTGACCTCCCCATTGCTTGGCACTTAGCTTTAACTTAGATTTTTTTGTTCTTTTTTTAAAGAGCTTTTTTAAAAATTAGTTTTTGCTCTAATAGCTTTACGAAGGATTTTCAAATGAGCTTACAGAAATGTATACTAGTTTTACGTAGTTACAGCAGTGTAAGTGCCAGTTTCCTCCTCTACCCCGCTGGATGACCATTCTGCGTATCTGACAAGAAAAACGATTTTTTTGGGAACTTGCTCAAGAGTGTGATGTGGTATATATTTCTTTTCCATTTGCTGTAATAGGTTCTTAAAAAAAAGAAAAAACTTGAACAGATAATGTGTACTTTTGTAAAATAAGCCATTCTTGTCTCAGCCTTCCTGTTGTTGTTCTGGTAACAACTATCTAGATGTACCATGTTTGATCTGTGTTTTTTCCCCTCCTGAATGATATTAAAGTTACAGGTGTGATACTTCAGATGGGAACTGCAACATGGCAAACATTAATTCAGTATTATCTCTTACACAATCTACATTAAATTTCTCTTGTTTTCACAGAAAAGATCTCTTTCCCATGGTGTTGCTTTCTTAATCTAGAAATGTCTTCCTACTCTTGAGTCCTAACAAGTTGTATTGTATAAAGTCCCCACAGACTTGAAATCTGATTGTTTCCCTGCAGTATCGATTCAAGCCAAAATATTTTACTAAGAATATTGCTTAGGTGACATATGTTTATTTCGTCAAATCAGGAAGCATATAATGTTAGATCACTTCATATAAGTGGTGACTCATATTTCTATAGTAGTAGAGGTGATTTTTTCTTTTTTAGTTAATAGTCAGTCATACTTGGAATCCATATAAAGCCTGTTTTTCTCTTGACAGGCTTTTCACACAGGGCTTTTGGCATATATTGACAGTTGTCTTAATCAGTTCTTATATGGGTGTAATCCTCACTGATTTAACAGGTTGTGGTCTGAGTCTTTTTCAATATACTTTTCTTAAAGCACTTCATGTTAATGGTTTATTATTTTATTCCCCTTTTTTGTTGCTCATAACTTTTGGGGGGACCATTTTGTCTTACTGTTTTGATAATTATACTTCTGGTGTGTAGAGTGAGATTGCTCCCCGATATTTGTTTAGATGGCTGTGGGGTACCATTTTTACTTTTAATCTATTTTTGTTTTTCAGTGTTAATATTTTTATAATTGGTTCTGCAAGTATAGTTGATTTATTACAGTGTTGTATTAGTTTCAGGTGTACAATGAAGTGTTTCTTAAAATGGTCAATTTGGTATTCTTGTGGTCTGAAAATACCAGCATGTGCTATTTTTTCATGTTAGTAGTCTTTATGATAGTCTTTACCTTGGGACTATGTCTGTGTTTTGATAAATAATTAGCTTTGGGAATGAGCAAATTACAGTCCCTTGGTATCCTAGGAAGACTGATCATAGGACCCTGGCAGATAACCAGGCTCTGGGATGCTCAAGTCCATTGTATAAAATGATGTAGTATTTGCATATAATCTATACACATCCTCTCATATACTTTAAATTGTTTCTAGATTACTTATAATGCCAAATATTATAATTATTTATGTTAATAATACCTTAATGTAGCATAAATAGTTGTAAAGAAAATACAATGTAAAAAAATAACTTTGTATGTTAATGCATATATGTGGAATCTAGAAAAATAGTATAAATGATCTTATCTTCAAAGAGGAAATGGAGACACACAGAACAAACATGGATACTGTGGGGGAAGGGCGGGTGAATTGGTAGATTGGGGTTAACATATATACACTACGATGTATAAAATAGATAACTAATGAGAACTTACTGTGTGGCGCAGGAAACCCTACTTGGTGCTCTGTGGTGACCTAAATGGGAAAGAAATCCAGAAAAGGGGCTTTTTGTACACGTTATAGATGATTGACTTTGCTACACAGCAGTGTAAAGCAACTATGTTTCAAAAAAAGGAAAATCAGTATGTGTAAGAAGCACCAAATACAGTGCTTAGTGGGGTATTGTACATTACAGTTAATTCGTTTAAAGACAGTGGCTGACTGGCTGCTTGCATGAACAAAGCAGTACCTGCTCTGTGCCAATTCATATATTCTACTGTTGAAAATGTTCTGAAAAGAAAACATAGCTGAGTTTAAAAAGTAAATATAGTGTAAATGTTATATAAATGGTGTGCAGCAAATTCAAGTTTGGGGTTTTGGAACTTTATATAGTAAATTTCCTCCGATAGTACTTTTTGATCCATGATTGTTTAGATCTACAGATGCAGAATCTGCAGATAGGGAGGGCCAACTTTTTGCAGACATGGACAGTTTGTTGTTGCCCACCAAAGGAGGCCAGAGGGAAATAGTTGATGAATACAGTGAAGACACATAGGAAGCAGAGAATATGATGGTGGGGAAGAATAACAGGAAAGTAGTGTAAAAGGAACTTAAAGGGGCAAAATAGGAGCTTAAGTGTGTTAAAGGAAAGCAGTTTAGATCAGGTGATGTTGCTCTGAGTAGGCAGAGAAATTTATAGTATCTAAGAGGTACTGAGAAACTCTTGATAAGAAATTGTGAAAGACAGTGTGAGATAGGAAGTCTGGATTCAAGATGGCTATCATTTTAAAAATTTGTCAACTCATTGCTGCCATCTAGTGACACTTTGTCTTTAAACTGCTTCAGAGAAAGGAAGTGTGGCATATTAGGCATATGGGAGTTGTACACCATAACTCAAACTTCAAGATAAACAGTTGAAAACAAATAAAATTGACAGGTTAGCTTGTATTCCAACTCCATTCCAAATCTGCGTGGTGTAGATTTCATGATTTTTGGTTTAGGATATGACTGATGTGATAGAATTGGTAATAGAAACACATTTCTGTATCCATGAATCTTGAGCAGTTCTTGTCCTTCGTACAGCCACTCATTGCTTTTATTGCTTCAACATAAAACATAATCAAATGGACACATACATCCTTTGGTGTAATAAGTAACTCAGCATTGTTGGTTTTGACTTTTACTCACCAATCTTAGTGATTTTTTTGATGATAAAAAATTGTGAAAATAACCTGGGATGAAAAGATAGCAAGCACACACATGAGTATGCTTCCATTAAATAGAGGTTTAGAGTTCCACCACCCTGTAACCTCTAGGGAAATACTCAATCTTTTTCCATTTGTACTGTGATGGAATTCTGCTTTTCTGGAAACCGTTTGATATCTGCTACTGAGTTAAACAGTTCACAGAGTAACCAGGGAGTCAATCATTTCAGAAATATTTCCCTCTGTGGTTTTAATCTTTGAAACTAATTTTAGGAAAGAAATTGATTATGTGTGTTTTTTATTCTGTGTTCTTTTATTTACTTACTGTTTTTAAAAAGCTAGGAGAAATTGACTTGTCCTGTAAGAGTGACTCCAAAGTGTAAACTTCTGTGGCTCGTGGGGCACCCTCAAATACACTCATTTAGATCTATTTCATTTCTATTTGTCTTTAAAAAACCCCATCTTAATGAATTATTATAAAGTAAAAACCCTGTAATGTCTACTCAGGTTGAGAAAACAGAACTTTGCCAGCAAGGTTTATAGTTTGGAATGATTCTGTGGCAGTCCAGAAGTAAATGGAGTATATTTAAGGAAAGAAAATGTGATTAAGTAATTTTATACCCAGCGAAACTGACAGATACAGAGGACACAGGCAAACTAAGTTGTAGGAACTGATAAAACTATTTTCAAGCTCTTTTGTAAGTAATAATACTAAGGATAAGCTTGAGTTACTATAATACCTAGAGAGATCTGGTAGAATTTTAGCATTAATAACATTACAAAAAGATAATACTGCTTGAATATAACCTTGCAGAAGTGTCACATGTGAGTCTGATCAAGCCTTTGGTCACAGCTTCCAATTTCTGAAAATATAAAGGACAGAAGAATATGTGGAATTATGCTGAGGGTATGAAATTTTGAAAAACTGCAGGACAAATAAATGCTCAAGATTAACATAAGATAAATGTTAAGTTAAAGGGGAACTTATCTAAAAAGAGCAGTAAAAGACATCAAATTTGTATCAGTGGGTAAGACTATACTACCCAGGGGTACACTTTAGGTAGTAGAATTATCTTAAAAGGAAGAAAGTGATTTTACTGTGAAGTTAGTTTTAGGAGGAGGAAAGAGATTGAGAACGGAATGCACATGGGGCTTCTGAGTGTTGAGATTCTGTAGAGACTTGAGCTGCTTTAGCACTTACGGACAGTTTTAGTGCAGTACCTTGTACTCGCCCACTGTTGACTCAGGCAAGACGCTTTCTGTTGAAACTGCTTTTCCTAACATTTGTTCTTTTCCTTTCCAGTAAATACTACCTGGATATTTTGATGTTCTTCAGCTTTTTGGCTCTTTCAGGCTCCTAGTTGCTTCTTTTGCTTCTCCCACAGTGATATATAACATGCATGTTAGCTTCTGACTTGCCCTTACCAGTGTGCATTATGGAGTTTTGTTTGGGATGCATTGACATAAAGTTGTATTCTGTATGTTGTCCATAGGTTTTTGCGTTACCCACAGTTAATTTCTTAAACTCAAGGAGAGGTACTTACCTGGTGGTCCTGCAGTTGAGAATCTGCCTTCCAGTGCAGGGGCCCGAGTTTGTTCCCTGGTCTGGGCACTGGACCCCACATGCTGCAACTAAGATTTTGCAGACCACAACTAGAGATCCTATATGCTGGGGCAGAGATAGAAGATCCTGCCTACCACAAATAAATAAGTACTAAGAAGAAACTCAGGGAACTTTTACCTGTATTTACCATTTATATATATATACATAGTTTGTGAAAAAAACATTTGCTGAAAACTGGCTTATGTCTCCACTTAAAATAATAGCAAACCTTAAGAGCCACACAGAACTATTATTATTTGAAACCAGTTAGGCCTTGTTAGTAGGCTTCTGTTTTGATTCCTCTTGGAGTTCTAAGCCTTTTTGGTGCTCCTGCTTAAGTTGAAAAGCTGTTAGTGGTTCTGAGTAGCCACTATTAGGTTAATTTTTACTGCTTAGTGTAAAAAAAAAAATTGTAAAGATACAATTTAGAAACTCAAAGGCAGGCTGTTTCCTGAATTTCAGAAGGATCAGAGCTTTAAAGCTTTAGACTCTGTTTGTGTATGAAAAGATAAGGTATTTAAAGGGTCAGAATGGTAGTGGTCATGTGTAAATGTTACACCATCTGGTTTTTTTAAATGTATATAAGACCTTTACATAATCCACAAGAACTAGTTTGTCATTATCTTCTTGAGGATTGGAAAGTGAAGAAATACTAGACACTGCTATTCAGTACCTTTCAAGGGGTTAAATGGGAAATAATCTTAACAATGTTACTCTATATCTAGGGTGGATCCATCTTAAGCCCAGTTTAAGTTTGGTGGTTGGAATGGGAAGGAGCAGTAGACAAAAAGCTGATAGAAAAGCTAAAGAATATCAAAACATCTTGTGCTTTAAGACCTAAAATGATTTCATGAATCTCCACATAGTTACAGATTATGCCTCTGTAACATATATAAAGATAATTTTTGTTTTGAAATGGTCTGAGGAAAGTTGTGTTTTCTTACTGCTTCTGGTTCTTTTTTGATTAAGGCAGTGTTCTACCTTCTAGTTTTATCATCATCACCATCCACATTATTAAATGTCCTAGCTATATTTTGTATTGTTTTCACATAATCATTAACATTCTATTAAAAAAATGGTATTGATATTTAAGGTATCTATTGGATGCTGGAAATCAATCAAAGTATCTGGAAATAGATTATTTCCAGAGTGAATGAGTTGGTTCTATTTGTTGCCTTCATATAATAAAGTTAATTAAACTTGAAGGGCAGAGTGTCACTTGTCCACATTCATCTAGCTAAAGAATAGTTTGTGGGCAGGAACTGGAGTTCTCTATATCTGTGTGGCAATGAGTGAGACTCGGTAAAAGCAACATGAAAAAAGGTGGAGTTATTGATAGATGGCAAGGGATGGTTCAATTAGCATGACTGGGACAGTGAAAAACAGAAATTTATGGTAGAGAGATTGGTGGGGTTTTGATTTGCTTTAGGATTTTTAAACAGAGTGAGGTCACTTGGGATTAATAATTTCTAAGAGGATTGTGTTGCCAGTATGATGTGAAGAGGATTTTCCCCCCCTTGAAGTGATGGTCTAGCAGGAGTATATTACAGAAAAGGAGGTTGAATTTCTATAAGGATATATATTCATGGGCTCAAGTCTCTGAATATGAATAAACTTGCTGCTGTGAGATCCATTTTGTTTAAGTTGACTGATAATTGTAGGTAGAATGGTTCAAAATAAGAGTAGAACAGGTTTTTATCAAGGATTATTTTGTTTTTAGCATCCTTTCACCTGAATGCATTTTTTCCCCTCTCAGTTTTTCAGCTTTGTGAGGCACCGTATCATCAAAGACAATGGCCAGCAATGTTACCAACAAGACGGATCCTCGCTCCATGAACTCTCGTGTATTCATTGGGAATCTCAATACCCTTGTGGTCAAGAAATCAGACGTGGAGGCAATCTTCTCAAAATACGGCAAAATCGTGGGTTGCTCTGTTCATAAGGGCTTTGCCTTCGTTCAGTATGTTAATGAGAGAAATGCCCGGGCTGCTGTGGCAGGAGAGGATGGCAGAATGATTGCTGGCCAGGTTTTAGGTAAGATCTGGGTTGAATTAATTTTTCATTGGTTATGTAATTCAGATCTGGGAGTTCTTCTCTTCATGATTTCTTTTTCTTTCCCTCCCTCTCCATAAAGCTGTTAGTCAAGAGAGGTGTTCTGGATGTTATGTCTGACATCAGCCTAATAAAAAATAAAAGTATTAGGTTTATAGGTCTAAAGAGAGTTTTACTTATTAGGCCATTTGTTGTAGTAGAGACTGGATGACCCTTAGCTGGCAGTCTTGAGTAAAGTAGGAGAGAGAGGGACAATATTTCATAAGGTACTTTGGCTGCCTAAAACGGCTGTGTCATTTTGAACACAGTCGACTGGGTGAAGACAACAGAGCTTAGTCATGTGCTCTAAAGTCAGATGTATGTTAGGGCCTCACAGCTATGTGTTGGGCAGCCTACATAGCTTTTCTTTGTTAAAATAATTGTGTGTGCGCGCATGCACTACCTTGGTTTATTAACTATTCTTATGAAGGTAATACTACTATGTGGTTGTCAAGAGAATTTAGATAACTTGGGAGGATTAATTGAGGTGATTCATAATAAAAGGTTGTCTTATGTTAGTTCCCCAGTAGGGTTCGCCTCTGATGTAGCATGTTTAGATTTTTGAGAAATGAGATCTGAGCTCTATTCAGAAAATTTATATTCTAAACTTTAGATCTCATTACATACGTTTCAGTCATGTTTCAGTCATATGTTTGCAAATTATTGTTTGAAACTCGAGATATCTTTGGCCAGTGGATCAGTCCCCTTTAAGTTGGTTCCTGTGTCCTTGAGACCTTACTCTTGTGATACTACATTTCTTCCTTGCTTGCTGCACCACAGGATATTCTGGGTCATCTGGGTATCTTATAAGAGTGTTGGCTCCTTTTAATGGGAGCTATTTAGAAACCCACTCCCTGTATACCAGGAGTGTTTACTGAATTTTAATTGCGTCTTGTTAGTTTCAGTGGGCAGAATAGGGGACACTTAGGTCTTTAAGAAAACAAAATGTCAGGTTTTTATGTGCACATTGTGCCACAGCCTCAAACAACCATATCTCTGTTTTTACCAAAATTATTTTATTTTGGATATTGACTTAATACAGTTTTCCCTTGATGGAATAATACATGTTTGAACTGCATGGATTCACTTCTACGTGGATTTTTTTTTTAATATGTATTGCAGTACTGCAAGAACATTGGTAGAATCCTAGTGCAAAACTACAGATAATGGAGGGCCACCTGTTAATTTGTATGCAGACTTTCCACTTCACAGAGGGTCAGGGCCCCAGCCCCCATGTTGGTCAAATGTCAACTGTTCTACAGTTTAAAATATCGTGAAATAATTCTTACATGAGGTTGTAAAATCAGTTGGATACATAGTGTAGTTAATCCTGTTACTACATTTTTTTAAGCTTCTTTTAAAAAGTGTACCTTTAGTTTTATAAAATCTTATGATTCCAAAGTCAAAACTGTAAAAGCAGGGTTGTTATAAACATTAATTATAAAACTAGAAATGAGTTTAGTGAACTAAGAACTCTGGAGATTATTTGTAAATGTAATGGTGTTTAGCAGATAAGGCAATGTACTTAAAAGTCTTTTTCCACTGGTCACTTGATGAACTGAGTTTTGGAGAGCTGGCTAGCTTTTATTTAATTGTTTTTTGAGAAATTGTCTCATCTGTTAGAATATTTGGGAGAACATGAATTCTTTGATAGGTAGTGGGTGGCATGGTGAGCAGCTGGGCACTCTGGCATAGGTGTTTTAAAACTTATGTTGTATATGGAAACTAGAATTGTTTTCCTTTAATTCGTTCCCTTTTCTTGGAGTGTGTGCATATGAAGATTGTTTACCTATAAGCAGTTCACTGCACAGTGTTTATTTTTTTATGCAACTTCTCAGTTTATCCTATTTGTAAGGAGAATAAAAGTCCCCAGTTTCTCATTGAGGTGTTCAAGTCGAGGGTAAAAGGTACTAAAGACAAACTTTGTGTGTTTTGCATTTCTGTTTTGTTGGTACAGAACAGAGGACAAAGAAATGGAGGATTAAGTCCTAACCTTGTAAAAAAAATCTTGAGCCTATTTTATATAACAGGGAAAGATGAGATACATCATTTGACTTTTGTTAATTATATGGCCATGTACACATTAGAAAGGTGCAGTTTTAGACACCTCCCTCCCAGCAGAGTTGTCATTAAAGTTTTTTTCCCCCCTCAGATATTAATCTGGCTGCAGAGCCAAAAGTGAACCGAGGAAAAGCAGGTGTGAAACGATCTGCAGCGGAGATGTACGGGTCAGTACCAGAACACCCTTCTCCGTCCCCTCTACTCAGGTCCGGAACTTTATTATTTATAACTGCATTGTGTCCATCAGTGGGCATCTTCTCTATCTGTTTTCTGGATGTGGGGAGGGTTAACTGTAGTATGTTTTATGTATGTGAAAGGACTGCTTTATTAATTTCATGTTAATATATTTCATTTTACCCCATTTCCCAGAGAGTTGTTGGAATTCCTGAGATTTTTTACTATTAAAGAGTAGTTTGTAAAAAAATTTAAAGTGTTAGTCGCTCAGTCATGTCTGGCTCTCTTGAGACCCCATGGACTGTAGCCTGTCAGGCTCCTCTGTCCGTGGGATTTCTCAGACAAGAATACTGGAGTGTGTTGCTATTGCCTTCTCCAGGGAATCTTCCTGACCCAGGGGTCAAACCCGGGTCTCCTGCATTGCCGGCAGAGTGCTTACCATCTGAGCCACCAGGGAAGCCCTACTAGTATAAATTAAATTCCTTCAAAAGGAGTTACTTAGCTTCTAAGAAGCTGGGGAGGGAGTAGGAAAGGGAAAGAGGATGACATAAGAATGTTTAATTTACTATTGTGTTTTTCCATATTCTTATTTTAGCTCTTATGTGTTAGCATTTTAGCAATCTTAAGGCTAAATTTGCAGTTTGGCTACTGTATGTCCAATGGCCTAAAGTGGTTGGAATTTAGTGATCTGTTGCTTAATGATTGGGCATTAGTCCATACTAATCTGTTGATCTATTTGTTGGGTTGGTTTAGGGTGGGTTTTTTTTTTTTTTTTTCCCATCTGCTGTTGTCAACAGCTCCAAATTAATCCTCTTTGGTATTTGTTTTTCAGCTCATCTTTTGACTTGGACTATGACTTTCAACGGGATTATTACGACAGGTATGTTTAAGATGTTTGCTCTTCCAGTTAGAGGCTGGCTAGTGAGAACCATTTATTTTTCTATTTTGTGGTAATAAATCTTCTATTTTGTAGTAATGAATAACAAACATGTTTTCAAATAAAGCCCCCTCTTTCTGTCAGAACATAATGAAAAAAAGTGTGTGTGTTGCTCAGTTGTGTTTGACTTTTTGCAACCCCATGGACTGTAGCCATCCAGGTTCCTCTGTCCATGGAATTCTCCAGTTAAGAATACTGACGAATGGAATGGGTTGCCATTCCCTTCTCTAGGGGATGTTCCTGATCAGGGATCTAACCCAGGTCTTTGGCATTGCAGGCAGATTCTTTACCATCTGAGCCACCAGGAAGCCCAATGAAAAAATACCTTTCTGCAAATCATTAGAGTTAGACTAGATAAGGGTGATTTTTTTGTTGTTGTTGATTTTATAGAATCAGTTTATATATATTGTCAGGGCATATGGAGACATGTCCAATATTTTCTGGACTAACACTTTCTCTTGACAAGTCAGTTTTTTAATTTGTGCCACATAAATATAAGGACTGACTTGCCTAATGATAAATGGAATTTAATTAGCAGTCTCATGTTCTCTATTATTTTTTTTGCATATTAGCTGCTTAGATTGGCATTGTGGGAGATTACAGCAAAACTATAAAAAATGATTCCTTAAAATTTCAGTAGTCTCCTTTGAGCAAACCAACCAATGCAAAATAGGATACAATAAGCATATTGTAATGATTTTACAATGCAAATTGATTTAGGCATTAATGTTGAAGTGTTAAGATTTGTAGATTGGAGTTGATGATACAGTTCTAAAAGGCAGAGGGGTTAGAATAATGGTTTCTTGTGCCTCCAGAATAGCATTTGTGTTTGAAAAATCATGAGAAAGTTGATATAGATGCATCATTTCATTCTAAGTACGTTTGGGAAAAGTTGTTTTAAGTGATGAATTTTGAGATTGAGTGAAACAGATAAAGACAGCAAGGAATAATGAAAGCACTGAAATGTTTGCAGAAATATCTTCATATATCTTACCACTGCTATTTGGTCTTAAAAATTGGTGACACCACCACTGTTGGCCTCACTCTAGTTTTTCAAGAGCAAGAGAATACCTTTAGTTCTCTGTATTGCTTGATATTATAGAGTGACAGTGAAAAGTAATGTTTTTGACCTTCCATTCTAAACTTGGCCAATAAAAAAAAGATTTCTGATGACTGAGTAACCAAACAGTGGCTTAATAAAGAGCTCATTCAATTATATACTGAGGTCTAGTAGGAAAAGCAAGCATGTTTAGTTAAGAATGGAAAAACTTCTTAGGAAAATGGTAGTTATCAGTTTTCTCGGAAGTCATCCTGAAGATACTTTATTCACGAGATTAAGATAATTATCCTTAGTAACATCATAAATTAACTTTTTGATTCTTTACTAAAAGAAGATGGGAAATTGACTCTTGAGATGTGCTGAAAGCTCTGTGTCCTGCTATATAAATGGGGGTTAAATCAGTCTGCTTGGTCACACCCTTAAGAACATGAAGTTCACATGAATATTTTAAGACATACATTTGGCATTTCTACTGCCTATTGTTACATTAGGATGGCAGCTGAGAGAGGAATCCAAAGGCTTAGTCACTTAGCAGGAAGGATTATGACCAGAGTCATATATCACTTCAGTTTTCTTATCCCTAAAACGATCATGCCTACTAATAGAGTTGTTATGAAGACTAAGGAAATGGACAAAGGTTGCATTATATATAACCCTCAAATACTATTATGCTTTCAGTTAATCAGGAATTAATCTTGGGTTTCCCTGGTAGTTTGGTGGTACCTGCCAATGCAGGAAACACGGGTTCAGTGCCTGGTCTGGGAAGATCCCACATCCCACACTGTTAACACTGACATACATTATTGCTTCTGCATATATTGTTGACTCCCTTCATATCAGAATGAAGGGAATCATGGACACCCCACCATTCCTCTCCACAAAATCGAACTTTAATCTCCAGCATGCAGAGTCTTCTAAACTAATGCATAGTGAAATGAAGACTGATGTTTATCTTGACATGTTTTTTAGTAGTTATTTCAAGTTTTTTGTTTACTAATATAGAATATTTTGATTTATATAAGAAAGTAGTATATCAGTGTAAGATAAAGACTGCTTTTATAAGCATAATGGCATTTTATAAACATAATGATGATACCACTTATACTTAAGATAGGAAGATTCCTTAATAATCCAAGTTTTCCAGACTTGATTTTGCAGGTTGTATTTTATGTTGTTTAGCATGTTAACCTGTCATCTGTATTTCCTCTGAACTAGTGGGGTAGATTTGGAGGCTAGTTCAGTTTCAGGTTGTTTTCTTCTTTTCTTTTCTTTCTTTGACATGGGGGAGGTCAGAGAGGAGACCAGAGTATTTCATTAAAGATATTATGCAGTTTAATCATCATTAGCCTGACTTTTGTCAGAAACTTTAGGAATATAAGCATTAGGTGTTTCTTAAGGAGATATATTTTAGATATCAGGGAGTAGGTGATTAATGATGTTTTGTTAGAATTAGAGTGATTTTTATTTTTGCTTGGGTTTTCATGTGTTTTGATGCACAAGTTCCAAAGATTGTAAATACTTTTCATACTGGAGGATAATCAAACATTAAAATTTGAGTCACTTATATATTAACATATGCTATCTCTGAGGAGGCAACAGAGGAGTGGATTCTATAGTCTTAATGCAAATTAATTTATAAATTATGTAAATTAGGCCTGTCATTTTATTTGTTCGTAAGGCCATTTCTGATGCAATAAGTGTTGGAAGTTCTTAGGTGAATTACCAACATGTGTGAAACTACCATTTTAGATACTTGTTAATGTTACTCAGATACACTGTCATCTCTTTCAGATGTGCTATAAACTGTCATACATAGTTTATAATTACTCAAAAATTTGTTGACACATTTTTTTCTGGTAGGAAGACAAGCCCCAAAGTAGCTTTCTTCTTTAGGGTGACTATTCATGGTAGGGGCTGGTGGGCATGCTCAGTCCTGTCCGACTCTTTTCAACCCCATAGACTAGCCTGTCAGGCACCTCTCTTCAGGAGATCTTCCCATCCCTCTCCTGCATTGTAGGCGGATTCTTTACCCCCTGAGCATTGGGGAAGCCCTCATGGTGAAGGAGGATCTCCGCATCAGTTACTCTTAATGTTTAAAGTCTTAGAGCCTGTAAGCTGACAGAGATCCATTTCCACTTGTATCCTGTTGAGTCTTGTTGCTTCTAGGGAAATTGTTGCTGGAGTAGTTCCTGTTGGAGGACTTCTTGTGTGAAGCAGTTCCTTTGAGTGATTTTTCTTCCAAATGCTTAAATGAATTTCTCTTAATTTCTCTTTCCATATAGATATTTAGTCACTTTTGATAGTAATGACCATTAGAAAGCAGATTGTGCTGTTGTGCCAGAAGTGCTATAATAAAAATAATCGGTACATTGTTGGAAATAGACATTAAAGCTTTAGTTTTTGTTGTAGCACAGGGAACTCTCCTTAATATAAAAACATGGCCATTTTTAGGAAAAGCTTTCAGATGGACTCTTTGTAAATCAGTTGTAGCCCTGCTTTTCTTTCCCTTATAATTACCCAGGAAAATATTCTGGAATGACAGAGTTGTAATGATGCAGAAGTTTGTGAGAATACTAAAAATCACTCAGTTGTACGTACTCAAAGGGTTTATGTTGGGTTTGGTATGTGAACTGTGTCAATTTACATAAAAGAAGTAGTACTCGGTTATGACAGTGGAGTGGTTCTGTCGCAGTCATTCTTCTGTGAAGAACTCGGAGCACAAGAAAAATGACATGCTTGCTTAGATTTGATAATAGGCTATAGTATGATAGCTGAGACTTGGCAAACACCTGTTAAGCAGGTTCAGAAGGACCCTGATTCTAGTTCAGTGGTCTTTGAGGACTTTATAATAAATAACTTGTCAGAAGTTGCATATGTCATGTGGATACTAATGTCAACAGTGCGTAAGGGACTGAACTGTGAAGTTGTTCCACTAGAGATTTTTCAGAGTGCTGTTATTGTGGCACATACAAGTACATTAAGTACTGCTAGTATACCATGAAAGGAGGAGGGAAGTAAGTCTACAAGCAGATCAAATGTGGCACATTTATGATAAGCACTATGTTATACAGTGAAGAAAGTGCTGTGAAATAAATTGGCTGCTATGTGTTCTGCTTTATACAGAATTGTCCTATAGAAAGATGAATTGTGTGCCCTTGTGGGAGGTGTAAGCTCCCCTGTTAAAATTTAAAGAGCTCCAGGTTGTTTCACAGAGGGCAATATTTGTACCTGCCTTTGATATTAAGCAGGAGGTTTTTAGACAGGCAGGGTGAGGATACAGGGTTATGAATATTCCTAGCATATTTGGGGAAGCAGCCAGCTGTGATTGGAAAAAACACATTAAGTAGTTGTATCCTATTAGCAGTGATACCTTAACAACCCCATGACTAGAAAAGAGAAACTGGAGGGGGAAAGACATTTACCGTTGTAAATGTTGGAATGTGGAGAAATCTCTGAGGTAGACTAGTCTTGGCATGATTTATTGGGTCACAGTTACCAGAGCAGGTACTTTCTGGGGATAAACTAAGTTGAGATGAAATTTTTATTTTTATGACTAGAATTATGCCATTAAAGGTGTAATCTTTTGCTAAGTGACAGGTCTGTAAAAGGTTTGAGTTCTTAGAATTTGGGGAAATAAGCAATTCTGTTGATACTTACCCTACAGATCTTTTCCAATAAGATACCCTTACAGAAAGCAGAGAAAATAAATTGAAGTGGGGGAATTGCCATTGAAAATGCAAGACAAATGAAAAATGGTAACAACCATCATAATTGTTAAACTAATATCTGAGCCCTTACTTTGTTCTAGACAAACAGTATTTTAGGTTTTGAATTAGTAAGTCAAAATGGATTTGAGGTGCCAAGGCCTTTATTGGTGTTAGAGGTGCTGTCTTCTTGGCTGTCTCTTTTTCTTTCAATTTTCTGATATTCCTGAGCAACACTGGATCAGAGAGAGGTTTTGGATGTGTGTACAAAAGAAGAGTACATGAAATATTCAGGTTTTGGAGAATTGAGTGAGATCATCTGCTTGGAAAGGCATGTGATTCAGAGAACCAGAGAGTTCTTGGCTACTTGGGAAAGCTGAGAAATGCTTCTTTAGTTGACAGTTAAGATGATCTTCATTTTAGGCAACGGGTGAGAATTTTCATTTGCTAATAGCCCTTCTGTTTGTTTCTTATGGGAAACTAAACATGTAGTTCTCAGATTTTAGATTAATGCGTAGATTTGTATGATGACGCTGCGAGCATAAATGTGATACTGTTAGACTTGAATTTGTGTCCTGGACTCTTGTTGAGTAAGTGGGAGATACTTATTTGAAGGGGAACCTTTTGCATCCATATCAGAGAATCTGTTTTTGTGGCTCTGAATTAAGTGGTGTTCTGGGTATGTTATTACCTAACCCATAGGTGACCCCTGCTGGTTTAGGACTCTCTATTCAGATATGCTTTGTCAAGGTCCTTGATGTTAATTTTTCTTTTAAAACTTAGCTTTGTTGAGATGTAATTAATTTTAAAGTATACAGTTCAATATATATATACAGAGTGTGACTATGACCATGATATAATTTTAGAACATTTTATCACCCTAAAAATAAACAACTTACTAGCAGTCATTCCCTGTTCTATCCTCAGGCCTAGCAACCACTTTCTATATTATTCTTTTAGTTACTAAATTATGATTCTTTACAAGCCGGTGGACTATACCCACCAGGCTCCTCTGTCCATGGGATTTCCCAGGCAAGAATACTGGGGTGGGTCGCAATTTCCTTCTCCAGGGGATCTTCCTGACCGAGGGATTCTCCTGCGTTGGCAGGTGGATTCTTTACCACTGAGCCACCAGGGAGGCTGCCTTTCTATCTATAAGCTTTGCTTATTTTGGACATTACATGTCAGTGGAATCATGTGAGGTATGTCTTTTGTGACCAGTTTCTTCCATGTTTTTTCCCAACAGTTAACCTATGTTACACTCTGTATTAGTACTTCATTCCTTTTATTACTACTGCAGTCTGTTTATCCATTCATCAGTTGGTAGATTTTTGAAATGTTTTTCATATTTTGAATAATGCTGCTCTGAGCACTGGCATACACATCTTTGCCTGGGCATATGTTTTCATTTCTCTTGGGTATGTACCTAGGAGTAGAATTGCTGAGTCTTAGGATAATTCTTTAATTTTGGGGGGAACTGCCATACTGTCTTCCAAAGCAGCGAGTCCGTCCCTTGGACTGCAAGGAGATCCAACCAGTCCATCTTAAAGGAAATCAGTCCTGAATATTCATTGGAAGGACTGATGTTGAAGCTGGAACTCCAGCATTTTGGCCACCTGAAATGAAGAGCTGACTCATTTGAAAAGACCCTGATGCTGGGAAAGAATGAAGACAGGAGGAGAACGGGACTATAGAGGATGAGATGGTTGGATGGCATCACTGACTCAATGGACATAAGTTTGAGTAAACTCCGGGAGTTGGTGATGGACAGGGAGGCCTGGCGTGCTGCAGTCCATGGGGTTGCAAAGAGCGACTGAACTGAACTGAACCATGTATGAGGTTTTTAATTTCTCCACGTCCTTGCCAACATCTGTTTTTGTTGTGTCTTTGTTATTTAAGCTATTCTGTTGTGAGGATTAACTTTTTGTGGTTCTTATTTGCATTTTCTTAAAAGCTGATGTTTAGTTTTTATGTGCTAATTGGTGGTTTCTCTTCGGAGAAATGTATTCAGGTTCTGTGGCCAGTTTTATATTGGGAAAAGCTTTTTCATATATTTTGGGTATAAGACTCTGGATACAGTAACTGATACTATCATTCTTGAAGTTTATTACTCTTAGTTTTTTTTTTCTTTTAAATATCATAGAATTCTAGACTCTTTGGAAATTATATATGGGAAGTAAGTAGACGTCTGGAAGGAACAAACTAGAACAATGCTGTCCAGTAGAACTGTGTGATGAGGTCAGTATTCTGTATCTGCACTATTGGTGTCATAGACAGCCACATATGGAAAATGTGGCTAATGTAACTGCCGAACTGAATTTTAAATTTGTTTTAAATAGCCACATGTGGCTAGTTACTACTTGATTTGATATTGCAGATCTTAGAGTGCTACAAAGTTAGTCCTAAGTATAAGAAATAAAAGGACCAAGGACTGCTCTTCAGAAGTTAGGGAACCCAGACTAGTTTTAGGACAAGCTGACAATGTTGAAAGAATATCCAGGAAACTAATGTTATTTTTCAAGGAAAAAAAGAGGAGATATCCTTTTGATAAATAGGATAAGATTATACTTACGCAAGGACTTCCCTGGTGGCTCAGATGTAGAAAGTCTGCCTGCAATGCAGGACATCTGGGTTCAATCCCTGGGTCAGAAAGATCCTCTGGAGAAGGAAATGGCAACCCACTCTAGTATCATTGCCTGTAAAATCCCATGGATATAGAAGCCTGGTAGGCTACAGTCCATGGGGTCACAAAGAGTTGGACATGACTGAGCAACTAACACATACTTTGATACCCTCTTAAACTATAATCAGAGGAACAAGAAATGAAGTCCACCAAATAGAATTTGACTTATTTAGGTGGATAAACTTCTTTTCCAGGACTTATATTTTACAGGGATAAGTATCTTATTACTGTGACATAGAATAGTTCAGCAAGAGGAACAACAGATTGATAGAGTACAAAATGTATAATAGCAGGAGCTCATCAATGGAAAATTGTGATGTCCTTACAGGAAGCATGGCATAATAGTCTTAAATTATATACATTATAGGCACGAGATCTTATTTTTATATTGTAATCAGTAGCTTGAAAAAGGATTCAGTTTTGTGGTTAAATTATTATTGAGCTTTTTTCAATAATAAACTAATTTTCTTAGGGGAAAACTCCCAGTAGATTTTATAAAACTAGAAAAAGGGGAGCTGAATCCTACTGGCTTTCCAGTTAAATGATGAATTGGTTTGTTATTTGTTGTTGATAATGTGACTTGTGATAAATTCTTTCCTAGAGTCCAGTTTAGGAAAATCTATTTTCTCAGTGTATATTTGTTAAGATCTTACTATGAAATACTGTGAGTATCACAGGTACTAGTGGAAAATAGATGGCCTCAGAGAAGATGGACAGGTTGAACACATACAGAGCATGTTAAGATACTGTGTATCTTTAGTTTTTACTCTGAATTGGGGGATGGCCATTGGAGATAGTTGAACAGAAAGGATCTTATTTTTTTTTTATTATTTTAACTAGATTATTCTGAAAGTGGCTGATGGAATTAATGCAGACAAATAATCATTTGGGGAAGGACCAGGGAGGTGACAGTGGGAAGGACCAGGGAGGTGACAGTGGGAGTGGTGAATAGTAGTTGTATCTTGAAGTTAATGCAGACATGTTTTCTTCCAGATCTTTGTGAGGGCTGAGAGAGAAATCACTGATGTCACCAAAGTTTTGGCTAGGAATTTATAGGAACAGTGAAGGGGAAAGAAAATAGAAGGAACAAAGGTTTGGGGTGAATATCACAGCTGAGTTGTGGATATGTTAATATAAGTTCCTTAAGACATCCACTTTGAGAGATGTTTATTAGGCAGTAGCAGGTGTGGAGTTCATTGGGGTCAAGGGTAGGTTTTCATAATGGAGGGGGCACAACACTTTATAAGGCGATTGAAGAGAGAATGGAAAGACAAATTGTGGAGACATCATGTTGTTTAGTCGTTAAGTTGTGTCCAACTCTTGCGACTCCATGTAGTCTGCCAGGCTCCTCTGTCCATGGGATTTCCCAGGCAAGAATACTCAAGTGGGTTGCTATTTCTTTCTCTAGGGGATCTTCCTGACCCAGGGATTGTCCTCTGTATTAGCAGGCATATTTATTCTTTACCACTGAGCCGCCAGGGAAGCAGACACGTCATACAAAACTTAAATTTTACTCTTTGGATGTACAATTTTTACCTGCATAGCCATGTATTTACCAGTGCAATCGAGATGTAGTTCCATACCTCCCAGAAATTTGCTGTGAAGCTTCTTGTAGTCGACTCCTTCCTCCACCGTGTCCCCTGACGATCACAAATCTGTTTTCACAGACAACTCCTTTAAAGAAATTTTATTGTAAGTGAGAGAGGTATAGTCTGACCTGGCTTGACAACATGAGAATTTAATAATGAATGATCTTATGTGTTTCTAAGTTACTTACTTACTTCTAACTTACTGTTTATAAACAGTATTTATCATAAATGTTGTTCATTCGCTCAGTTGCTATGACCACATGGACTGAAGCTAGGCTTCCCTGTTCTTCACTATCTCCCAGAATTTGCTCATACTCAGGTGTATTGAGCCAGTGATGCCATCCAACCATCTCATGTCCTCTCACCCTCTTCTGCTCTCAGTCTTACAGCATCAGGGTCTTTTCCAATAAGTTGGCTCTTCACATTAGCTGGCCCAAGTACTGGAACTTCAGCATCAGTCCTTTGTATGTTCATGATTGGTTTCCTTTAGGATTGACTGGTTTGATCTCCTTTTGTAGTTTTAGCCTTTAAAAAAAATTGGACCACATTGACAGTTTAAGACATTATCTTTTGGAAACATCCAGAGTAATATTTGGGAGTGTTTATAAAGTCGCTCAGTCGTGTCCAATTCTTTGCGACCCCATGGACTGTAGCCTACCAGGCTCCAAGTCCATGGGATTTTCCAGGCAAGAATACTGGAGTGGGTTGCTATTTCCTTCTCTGGAGGATCTTCCCAACCCAGGGATCGAACCCGGGTCTCTGGAATTGTAGGCAGACGCTTTACTGTCTGAGCCACAAGGGAAGCCCTATTGAGTACTTCATGACAATTGAGTAATAGTGTAATTCTTTGAAAGTTGAGCAGACTTGAAAAGATTTCCATCCATCACATGGATGGAAAGTTTTAGAAACAGTTATTTTTCCTAATACTGTTTTGGGTCTAGTCCTGTTTCAAAGGACTCAAAGCAATCTGCGTTCTATCACCCAGATTATTTTAGGTGAATTTTCAAATTGCCCTCCCATGAAACATAGTTTTAGATTAACGTAGATTACCAGTGAATCCATGAAGAAAATTCAGTATAGTTGCTTAACTTAAGCGACTTCATATTTTAATCAAATGTATCATTGACTTAGCCAGAGTACCTCTAAATACTAATATCACCAGTACTTTTCAAATGAAGATTAGAGTCAATTATTGATTGCTTTCATTGATTCTACAAATATAGAGGTTATTGATTCCTGCTCTTTGTAAGTATCAGTGCGTGTGGTGTTCCCCAACTTTGATCACTGTTCTTTGCGCAAGGTTCTTAAACCTTACAGAGGTAATGATAAACCTTTGTTTTTCTGTGGTTTTTTTGTTTTTCCTGTTTATTTTGTTTTCCTGTAGCTGAAAAGAAACTCAGTTAAAATTTGATGTTTTGGTTGCCCTTATATATTGAATGAATCCTGCACAGCAGACCTGTTTATCATTAAGTCCCTTAATCATTTTAGTTGAGCAGTACTTGCTGGTTTTAATTTTAACTGTCATACAGACGATCTGTATCCTTAATGGACCAAAAGAGCAGTTTAAAGAAAGTTAAGGACTATAAAGTACAACTGTGTAAATTTACATTAGTAATTGGCACTCTTCCTGTAAATTATGTTATCAGAACAAGTGTTTATAGTCATATCCAGTTTGGTTTCTCCCAGACTAGTCAAAGGACCGTTTGTGGAGGGGTGCCTACAAATAACAATTAGAAATTATTTCTTAATTTAGAAATAAAACACAAATTACAAGAATTTCACTAGTGGATTTATTTTAAAGGTCAACAGAGTAAATTTCACATCATGAAAACAGTGGGTTTGAAGGTGAATACTGATACATCATAGCTTTATTTTAATGTAAACCTGAATTAAACATGTTACATAGTCACGAGGGAAAGGCTTCCTCAGTAACTCAGATGGTAAAGAATGTGGGAGACCTGGGTTTGACCCCTGGTTTGATTCCTGGAGTAGGAAATGGCAACTTACTCCAGTATTCTTGCCTGGAGAATTCCATGGACAGAGAATCCTGGCAGACTGCATATAGTCTGCTACTGCTAAGTCACTTCAGTCGTGTCTGACTCTGTGCAGCCCCATAGACGGCAGCCCACCAGGCTCCCCCGTCCCTGGGATTCTCCAGGCAAGAATACTGGAGTGGGTTGCCATTTCCTTCTCCAGTGCATGAAAGTGAAAAATGAAAGTGAAGTCGCTCAGTCATGTCTGACTCTTAGCGACCCCATGGACTGCAGCCTACCAGGTTCCTCCATCCATGGGATTTTCCAGGTAAGAGTACTGGAGTGGGGTGCCATTGCCTTCTCCGATATATAGTCTATGAGGTTGCAAAGAGTCGGACATGACTGAGTGACTAATGCTTCATAGTCATTTTTAGCACTTTTCCCTTAGGTAATTAAAGGCAACAGTCTACTCATTCATAAAATAAAAACTTTTGAGATTTTAAGAAAATACGGACTATTAAAATTTTATTATGGTAAACTTTAGAATTTTTTGGTTCTTAAATTATGTGTTTAAAAGAATTGTATACCATAGTCTTCAGTAATAAGTTTCTAAAGAGTATAATGTTCAAAGATGCCAATTACTGAAGGCCTTGATTTTTTAATAATTTTTATTTATTTATTTTTAACTGTTGGGTCTTAGTTGCAGCACATGGACTCTTTCCTTGTGGCACGTGGGCTCTGTAGTTGCAGCATGTGGGCTTTTAGTTCCCTGACCAGGGGTTGAGCCCACGTGCGCTGCATTGGAAGGCAGACTCTTAACCACCAGGAAAGCCTGGAAGACTTTGATTCTTGAACAGTTTCTTTAATTCTGGCATTCATGAGTATCAGTAGTTGATAACTGCTTCATCCACACAAGGCCAGGTAGATAAATGTTGTAAAACTCCTTTTCTTTGTAGAAAATCTGTACAGCATAATGTTACATAATGTGTTGATATATTGGGAAACTTAAAATTGAAGTTGTATAAGTTGTAGATTGTTGTAAATTGAAGCATTCACAGAATTTTAGCAGACAGTTTGAGGGAGTGTCTGACATCCTAAAGCCCCCCCAAACATAGTAGCCTATAAAATCTGACCCTTTTCTAGGAAAATCAAAGGTAATCAGGAAGAAACTTCATCTTGAGATTTTTCTGTTGCAAATGAAAAATAATATAGTGGGAGAAAAATATTTCCTAACCCTTGAATGAAATTATAATGAGATTGTGTGTTTAAACTGAATTTGATGTCAGTATTGTAAGGGGGGCGGTAATCTTAATAGATTGCCTAAATCTATCCAATTTTTAGGACCAGAAACAGTTATGGTTCATTAAGTAAACATTCTGGAGAATATAGGTTTTTGCCAATACTTTATTCTAGTTGTTTCTACTTTGATAGTAGTTAAGATGTATTACTAATCAGGTTTTCTGAGGCCAGAGGTCATTGAAGAAGCTTGCCTTTGAATGCCTGTACATTAATAAAGGCCTTGTAATGCTCATGTTTTAGCTTGGAGATTAGGATAGAGGGTGGTTTTTTTTTTTGGTCTTCTCTGTTAGATTATTAGCTAATGTGTGTCCAGAAGTGTTTTGCTTTATTTAAAATGATACTTTAGTTGTCTTTTTATTTTGACTAGATTTTATACCAACACTTGGTGTCCAGGTTCTGAACTCAGTGGAGTCACAATTCTCTTAAGTGTTCAATGCTTGTTCTCTGGTAACAATGTAACTTTCATGAAGACTTTTTAATGGCTTGGGCTTTGTAATTGGAGAATTCAGCTCTTTCATTAACCTCCTGTGATTTACTATATAACTTTCTTGTGGGGGAAGTAGTTACTTTGTTTGTACCTGGTTCTTGAAGCTGTTATAGAAAGCTTCCTATTATCTAGTCTATAACCATAAAGATTATCTCAGTAGGTGTGGTTTTTCTCTTTTTTCTCTTTCTCATGTTTTCACATTGGTGAGCTTTGGCATCTTTTAAGGCATGGTCTACTTAAACTTCCTTGGAGGAATCTTTGTGAGTTTTTTGAGAGCCCATTTTTGCTTAAGCAGCAGTTAAGTTCTGTGACCCTAAAAGCCCTTCAGCATAACCAGTTGATCTTTTAAAATACATTTTTCTTCAGAGAACTAAAGCGTTTGACTTCCTTTGTATTCATGATGCTATTACATAAATCAAAAACATACAGTGTTTCTTCATTTTTGTTACAGTGATATATCCCCTGGTAAGATGAAGTAGTATGGTTCAAAAAAGAAATTAAGTGCCTTAGAGCGTAGGGAATCCGGAATGGCTAGTTCATTGGTTTGGAGACTGAGGCCAGTGAGTGAATGGGTTGGAAGGTAGGTTAGACCTCTAAATCTAACAGGGCTCAGGCATGAGCTGTTTCATGCCTAAAGGTGTGGTAACTCACTTTTTTACTCCCAGAAATTGTACAGAGTATCACAAAGGAAAGTAGCTTCTGAACACTGGTATTTTATAGTTTCTGGATCATTATGCTTTGGAAAATTTGGGGCCAAAAGACAAACAGCTTTATGTAGAAAAGGAAGAAGAAAGTAGTTACAATAAAAAGTTACTAAGTAGCTCTTTTGGTAATTCCCATAAATGGATTAAAACTGACACACAGCTCAGTTAGTACTCTTCTACTGAGAAGAAACCTCTGCAGAAGCATGAGCCTATTTCTGAATCAGAATCTTAAACTTTCCTATTTCCTAGGATTCAGACTTCCTTATTGGACTTAAAACAAGGCATGACTGTTTTAAAAACTTACCAAGGGTTGATTCGTTGACACATGGGAAATCAGTAACTACTGTGTTTCAAGAGGAAGGGTATAGGGTGGTCAGTACTAAAATCTTTAGGATTAATAGTAAGTTATTCCCTCACTTACTTGGCAGTACACACATACTCTTAAATTAGGAAGATGTTCCTGTCATACCTACTTGTCTTGTTAAAACAGAATAGAAACATTTTTATATTGTTAAGGTTGAGCAGAAGAAAGAATTGTTTGTGAGACTGCAGAATCAATGTTCTCACTGCCAGGATTGGAGACTGTTACAAATTCAGAGAAAATTAGCCACTGATGAGGTGTGTAAGAGGGAGATGGATCACATTATATATGGGTTTTAAAATTTCAGCACTTTGAAGTTAGGCGGGGGAACAGTTGGTGGATTGTTCTTGGCCTTGGAGTCAATAGCTAAAAAAGTTCAGAGCTAGAATTACTAGTTTTATTCCTACTGGTATGTCTTAACTTATGCCCTACAGGCTTTTGTAAAAAGAACAACATGAAATAAAAACTTTCTGGAACTACTGTCCTTGTGGGAAGGTTTTTGTTGTATTTTTTTCTCTTTACAAATGTAAGCACCTGTACTATGCCATCACTTTGGTATATCTTTAGCAGTCACGGGAATACTTACTTACTCAGTGGAAGCAGCAGTTGAAAAATCTGTAATTTTTGAGAGCTAAGTGTGTGCTGGGCATTGAATTTAGGCACTAGTGAATAGTGAACAAGATAGACAATACCCTCTGTTGGAGCTTTGAGTGGAGCTTATGCTAAATGTTGTTAGAATTGATAGTGGTATGTACACCCAGCTAACCCATATGAAGTGCCTGTTTATATAGGCCAAAGGCAGTTAATCATGGAAGTTATATGGTTCAACCTAATATTACAAACTAGTGATAATTATTTGTATGCTTCTGTGGGTGAAAATGCCAGGGATTTAGCTAATAATAGCTCTGTTTGCAAAGTTGGTTCATTGCAGTCATTTGTGAGTACTTTATTTGCTTATAATATTACATATATGAAAGGAATAAGATCAAAGGCAAAGGCTATTCATTGTAAAAAGTAAGGTTCTATCAGTAATGCCATTGTACACAGGAACCTTTATGTCCAGAGCTTAAGGCAACCATTGTATGTGTATGTTTGCAGTTGCAGTATTAAAAAGAATAAATTGGCCTTTTGAATGAAATTAACCTAGCAAAAAGAAGTGATTGCTAGATGATTGACAATAATATATCATTTTATAAGGATACAGTTGTTGGAATCTTCCTGACTTAGTTGTGAAGAAATTCTGTTTTCCTTTTATCCAATAGGATGTACAGTTACCCAGCACGTGTTCCTCCTCCTCCTCCTATTGCTCGGGCTGTAGTGCCCTCAAAACGCCAGCGTGTATCAGGAAACACCTCACGAAGGGGCAAAAGTGGCTTCAATTCTAAAAGTGGACAGCGGGGATCTTCTTCTAAGTCTGGAAAGTGTAAGTATTATTACTGCAGCTTTCTGGTTCTGATATTTCTTATATGTTGAAATTCAGAGATCAGCTCAGTTAATAATATTAAAAACTTTTATAATGTTTGTACAAATAACTCGGTGTAATCAAATAATGGAAGATGAGAAAATAGTGATTAAGGGGCCAGCTCTAGGCAGCCTTCTGTCCTTAAGGCCTTGGTAATTTGAAAAACTCATAAAACTCATTAGATTTTAAGGAGTTGCAACACCCATTCAGTGTATAAAAATAATGTTGCTAAAACTAGAAAATGCTTTAAAATAGAATTGAGGGGTTTTTTTTTTAAGCAGGCTTACAAAAGTAATAATGCTGCTGCTAAGGGAATAGATTCATTAGATTCAGTTTTCAGCTAATAATCAGAAGATCAGTGACACCCCGCCCACCCCACCCCATTACTAGGACAGTCTGGTATAGATAGGCTCCATTGTCTCTCCAAGGATCTCATGTTGACTACTGTTATATAGTCTAGAAGGGGAATGTGTTTGGTTATCTGGTAGCTTCTGGTACATTTGATTTTAATCTAGGTTTTTGTTTTTATTAAAAGTGAAAGGAGATGACCTTCAGACCATTAAGAAGGAGTTAACCCAGATAAAACAAAAAGTGGATTCTTTACTGGAAAGCCTGGAAAAAATTGAAAAGGAGCAGAGCAAACAAGGAGGTAAGCGGTCCTGTTACTTGTTGGGTGTGAAGTAGAGCTAGTTACCTAAGCTAGTTGCAAGTATATGTTGAAATAGTGGGGTATAAAGCAACTGAATATGAAACTTGTGGCATTTGAATTGGGAAGGGCATTTTGTGGGAGGATTTAGATTTGTGCTGCAGTTCTATGATCTGTTAGTGGGGATTGTCTACATCCTGTGGACATTACTTGCCCCTAGACAGACTTGTCCTTCTCATCCCCAGTAGAGATGAAGAATGATAAGTCAGAAGAGGAGCAGAGCAGCAGCTCCCTGAAGAAAGATGAGACTAATGTGAAGATGGAGTCTGAGGGGGGTGCAGATGACTCTGCTGAGGAGGGGGACCTACTGGATGATGATGATAATGAAGATCGGGGGGATGACCAGGTGAAAACCACGGGAAAGGAAAGAAAGAGGTGGTGGAGGGGGGGTCAGGGACACATGGAGTGCCTCTAACTCCATCCTGTTTGTGTCTGTTTCTCACAGCTGGAGTTGATCAAGGATGATGAAAAAGAGGCTGAGGAAGGAGAGGATGACAGAGACAGCGCCAATGGCGAGGATGACTCTTAAGCACATAGCGGGGTTTAGAAATCTTGTCCCATTATTTCTTTACCTAGGCGCTTGTCTAAGATCAAAATTTTCACCAGATCCTCTCCCCTAGTATCTTCAGCACATGCTCACTGTTCTCCCCATCCTTGTCCTTCCCATGTTCATTAATTCATATTGCCCTGCGCCTAGTCCCATTTTCACTTCCTTTGACCCTCCTAGTAGTTATGTTAAGTCTTACCCTGTAATTTTTGCTTTTAATTTTGATACCTCTTTATGACTTAACAATAAAAAGGATGTATGGTTTTTATCAACTGTCTCCAAAATAATCTCTTGTTATACAGGGAGTACAGTTCTCTCCATTCATACGATAGTTGCTTCCCTAACTACAAAGGCAGTCTCGTTAGTTGAGTAGACCCTGAGAGCAGCTTTGAGTTAGAGGTATGTGTGTTATACCCCACATAAGAGTGCTATGTGGGGCTGTTCAACACAAATGTAACAATGTATTTTTGTGAATGAGAGTTGGCATGTTAAATGCATCCTCTAGAAAAATAACTAGTGTAATAGTCTTAAGATTTGTTTTCTAAAGTTGATACTGTGGGTTATTTTTGTGAACAGCCTGATGTTTGGGACCTTTTTTTCTCAAAATAAACAAGACCTTATTAAACCAGGAATTTGGAGAAAAAATAAATACCCTGATTTTTTTATTTTTGTATTTTATAATTGTTTACTTCAAATTCTTTGTTTCACAGCAGCCTTCACAAAACCCCTAGAATGTACTAGATATATTTATCTTTGAGTCATAATTATTATGCATACCAACATACACTTCAACTTAGGTTTCATTGGGGTGGGTGTTGAATCACAGAGACAAGGACTCGGATTGAAGTGGAGATTTGTTTGCAAAAATGGCTTTTAAAGCCTAATGAAAAAGTTTGGGAACATCCTTAAGCCTTTTCATCAATGTTTTGTGATCCAATTAGCACCTTTTTTGAGATTTTTGTTGTGTGCTGAATTGTTTCATCCTTAAGTAGAAGAGGTTCAAATATGTCAAGAATGAAACAGCTGGAGAACGAAACTTGTCTTTTCTTCCATTTTGTTTTTTAATTGCTGTTTATAGCCCCAGTTAGCGAATGGATTCCGAGTCTGTGCCTGTCAGTCACAGACACTGACACTGCCCGAGTCAGTGTTTACTGAAAATTGTAGAGCTCTCTTTTCCTGGTCTTCTGTAGTCTGTTCCTACCTACAAAACTGCGAGGACAGTGTCACACATTTATTTTACTTTCAGTTAATTCAGTCCATGCAAGCTAATTATAGGCATGGTACTAATTAGCACCCAAACTTGGACTTATTAAACCGCTTTCAGGTTTGTGATGCTTGCCTTGTCCTGAAAGGCCCTTTTTATTCATGTTTCATGCTTCAGTTTTTCTGGCAGGAAGGACAAAAACATGGTTAGTTTGGGCTGTTAAAACTTATGCAAACCTTGGATTCCCCAGAAAGTTGCTACTGTTTCAAAGGCATTTATATACAACTTGGTAGGGACAGAAGTCATGTCCTATTTATAAAGGTTCCATAAATCATTTTATATAACAGGTGACAAAGGAGAATAGAAGGGAAAGGCTGAACTGTGGTCTGCCCTTGTATCTCATATCACTGTATACAAGTAGGTTTTGTTAGATACCTTGGTCAAAAATACTTCTCTAACTACCTTGTTTTATATATTCTCATATGTTACACAAACTCAGAATTTAGCACACAACTGATGACAAGAAAATAAACTAGATCCTTAGAAGAAGGGTCAAATTTCTAGGTCAAAGTTCTAAGATGCTAATAAAAGCTGTTTTGAGATTGCTAGCCATCAGTATTTTAAAATACTGGACCACTTAGCCCAGGCATGAAAGTGTCTGTTTTTCATTCCATATGAAACCAAATATTGAAAACCTATGGAAAGCTCAATACAAAGTAAAATACAGTGTTGCATTTGCTTGGATATAAAATTTAGAATAATGGGTTTTCTCAGTATACCATGAAATCTAATACCCTTGAAGCTTTAGGGTACTTTTATTTAGAAATCAATTTTTAAAATGTACTTTTTCTGAGAACACATGGCTGGCCTGTGACCACACTGACTGACCATTGTTTAGTCGCTAAGTTGTGTCCACTTCTTGGCGACCCCATGGACTGATCACTGATGAACTAATTTTATTTTCAGGAGAGAACCAGGACGCATCATTACTGACTATAACTTGGGAGAACGAAGGACTTAGCCACATTAAAAAGTTCTGTACAGTTGACCTTTTTATTTAATATGAGGAAAATTCAGCTGCACCGGTATAAAGTGGGGTTTGAATTTTGGGACCCTAGTTAAGATCACCTTGACCAAGAAAATGCATTTCAGTTGAATTCAGAGGGGTCAAAGAAAAAGTAGTATCCTGATTACTTGTAGAAACTAGTTAACAGTAGTAAGCATGTGTGACAGAAATGAGGGTGATGAGTAAATCTTATATATAATAATGCAGAGTGGGGATACTAAGTAACTTTAAAGAGTCTCCCTTGTTTTATCAGTGCTGTAACTCAAATAGAGAACAGGTATTTCTACTGTGATGTTTGAATAATAAGGGACATTATGTTGGAAGATATTTAGTGTTTGGAGAAACATTAAGGATAAAGTAAAAATTGGGCCAGTTAAACTGTAGAGAAAAGGCTGGGTATAGATGGCTACCTGACTGGAATGGCAGAATTTTAGATGTTTAGAGAAGAGATTAGGGATTTCGAAGGTTCCAAGTTATTCTAATTTTTATTAATCAAATTTATCAAGGAGAAAGCCTCAAAACAGTAGCTGGTTGTGTCAGTAACTTTCAAGTTTATAAAAAAAATTGTAGAACCCCAGTTATGAAAAGTAGGACCTATTTAGAGAGTGTTAAAAGTCCTATTGTGAGCTAGAGTGGGACTCTTTCCCCCACCACTTGAATTAAAACTACAAGGCAGGTTAGGAAGAGAGAAGGGATAATGTAATGAGGAATATGCCAAAAAGACAAAACAAGTTAATGGGAAGGAGTTGTAACCTAAGACATACAGGGAATAAGAAGCTGCTGCCCCCCCCAAAAAAAAAGCACAGTCCACTGGAATTTTCTGAGATGATGGAAATGTTTCATCATGCATTGACCAATATGGTAGCCTTGTGAGTGAGCCTTTGAAATGTGACTAATGTGGGGAATTCCCTGGCAGTCCGGTGGTTAGGATTCTGGGCTTTTACTGCCAAGGACCTGGGTTCGATCCCTAGTTTGAGAACTAAGGTCCCACAAGCTGTGCAGCCTCATCCCCCAAAATGTGAGGAGTTGGATTTTCATTTTAACTTGAGTAGTCACATGTACTATGTGACTGCCGCCTTGGGTAGTATTAGAGAATATTGAGCAGTGTTTAAACAAGTAATAGATAACTGATTACTAACTCAAACTTACATGAACAAATGCAACTGTTTCCAAGATGTTCCATGTCTGGAGTTGAAAATTACTTATTACTGAGCCCCAGGCACTAACATTGAAGACTTCCCTAGAACACTGAACATTACCTAGAACATCCCTTGACCCTAAATTGAATATTTCCCTAGCATAAGGACATCTACAACCGCAAGCCTACTCTGTTGTGTAATCTACTCTTGGGGAAAATCCACCATTTTTCTTCCCATCTGTCCACCGAGTACTGGAGTGGTTCATGGACCTAATCGTTGGAAAAGTGCATTGTTGAAAAGTGCCAGGTTAAGAGCTGAATAATTTGTAAAAATTATTCTTTGTTAGGATAGAACAGTGACTGCATTCTTTGACCCAGTGCCTTGAGGCTGTGTGCGTGATTCATGAGAAGCGCCTGGCTGTACCATTGCAGGAATGTCCAAAGAAAAGTCTCTCCCAAAAGGACTTATTAATGTGGAGGGAGTTGATGACACAGATTGACCCAGACAAGCCCCAATAATGAATGGATGGTGTGACTATGAGACATGTTGGGGGTAGGAGGAAAGTGAACCTGTTGATTTCCAGCTTGGTCCTTGGTTAACAGCTTTACTAGTTTCCATCCAGACTTAGAAGTCTTATATTGGACTTTGATGTATGGACATTTTTGGGGTTTAGGGGTTTTTTTGGCCTGTTTTGTCCCTGCCTTGAAGGATACTTGCTCCTTCAAGCAGAGTTAACAAGGTCATACTTCAAACACCCTGTTAGTCTTTCTGGGAGAAATCAGCCTAACCAGAGAGCTTGTAGTGGACCAGGTAGTCTGCTGAATAGCAGGCTAGAGCCAGCTGCCAGCCCAGCCTCACCCACAAAATTTCTCTCCCTGCTTGGAACCTGTGTTTTACTTTTTGTTAGTTTCCTGATCCAGCCAAACCTGACCTTTCCTCAAAATTTTATATGCACTCTTCACAAAAGTTGTTGGGTAGCAGCAACTAGGTCATTCTCAGAAGTTGCTGGGGTTTAGTTGCCAGGAAGTTGTCTGCATAACTGCAGAAAATCCTGTGGTGGCCTGTACTGTCCTTTCCAGGTGCCCCATGTTGGACTGACCTTCCAACTACAGGTGTTTCAGCCCTGCCTTGGGCAGAGTAACCGCCTTTGACAGCATCCTCACTTTGTTTTCTCATGACACTTTGGGAGATGGACGACCTCAGTGTTTGCATTCCGTCTTAACCTGGGCATACAAACTTGATCCATCCTGGTGGGGCCTGCACCTACCTGGGTACATACCCAGGGCCCTGCTGCCTCCCCCCTCCACCTGGGATCAGGCACATGGCAGCACACCCCTGCAGTTGTGCTTTCTTGTCCAGTGTCCACCTGAGTGTAAGTATGGACATCTTCCTTCGAAATACTAACACCCCCAGCAGAGTTCCGCACTTCAAGGATTCTGCAGTCTTCACACAAGGGACTCGAAGGTTTGTTTTCCATAAATCTCTGCAGAACTTGGAAAGCTCTGTCTTAGCTTTGGTGTATCTGGAGTCATTTTTCAACTTTTCCCACCAAGATGGCAGCCTCCTGCCTGTCTTCTGTACACTTGGTTTTCATTTTGCCTCCCTTGGAATGCCCTTGGGTGTTTTTTCATCATTCATTCCCTAGCCATGTTCTCCCCCTGCTCTCTTTTTTGGCAGTTTTGTGGCAATCTTCAGTTGTTTTCCTTAAGCAGTATTGACACCTATCAGTTTCAGAATATCCTGGCACAATTCAGTTGCAACATGGGCACACCTTTTTTTGTAAGAAGTATGCTAGTGAAACATCAACCAAGGTTAACCACACATGTACATTTGCATCTAGCTCATGTAAACATAATTATTTGCTGTTTAGAAATAAAGATGATACACCATATATTAATAGCTGGTGTTAAAGCCCATGTGCCTTCTAAACAACTGTTGTGTTTTTTTCTCGAAATCTTGACTGCCGTCATCCCAGGCCAGGCTACCGTCACCTTTCTCCTGGCTTGCTCAGTAGCCTCGTGTATAATCATACCCACTGTGATCCTTTTCTAGTCCACTTAACTACACACCAATCACAGTAGTGTTTTCAAAATAAAATGATGGCACTTTTCAGCTTAAACCCCCCTGGCCTTACTTGCCCTTAGGATAATGACAAAACTTCTTAACAAAGTGTTCAGTTTAGTCACTTAGTCATGTCCTGCTCTTTGTGACCCCATGGACTGCAGTATGCCAGGCTTCCCTGTCCATCATCAACTCCCAGAGCTTGCTCAAACTCCTATTGAGTCAGTGATCCCATCCAACCGTCTCATCTGTCATCCCCTTCTGTCTTCAGTCTTTCCCAGAGTCAGGGTCTCCCAGTGAGCCAGTTCTTCACATCAGGTGGCCAGAGTATTGAAGCTTCAGCATCAGTCCTTCCACTGAATATTCTGGACTGATTTCCTTTAGGATTGACTGATTTGATCACCTTGCTGTCCAAGGGACTCTCAAGAGTCTTCTCCAGCACCACAGTTCAAAAGCATCAATGGTCTAACCTTGCCTGTCTGTCCAGCTGCTCCACCATATACTCCTGGTCTTGTCTTTTTCAACCATATGGAACTTCTCTTTGTCCCCCCTACTCCCCATGCTCTTCTCCCTCCACCTTTACTCGTTTGTCCAGTTACCTTCTGTTCATCCTTCGAATTTAGCTCAGGTGTCACTCCAGGAATCCTCCCTACCTTTCCTAAGTAGACCAGTAGGCTCTCAGAACCAGGAATCTTTGTAGCACTGATTACACAACTTGTATGATTATTTGATTAATAAGTTTTAGAGCTGAAACAATAAAAGCAGGAACCACATCTATTAATGCTCACCAATATATCCCAAGTGCTTAACAGTATCTGACACAAAAAGACACGTTTGATGTATGAATGAAGAAAGGAAGAAATGAAGGAGTTAGCCTAGTGTAAGGCAGTCTTAAAAACAGCCAGCAGAAATGCCAAGCAAGGCTGAAGAACTGACTTCACAGCACACCTGGAAGAATGTTGTAATGCCTATGCCTGTCTCAAGGAAGTGCTTTCCTAACAGGTGAACTTCAGTGCTTTTGCTTGCACCATTTCACAGTCCTCTCCCAATGTCAGCCACTAACAAGTCCCGTAATAATCGATCTGATGCCGAGAATGAGAGAGAAAGGACATTATCCAGAAAGATGGATGTACCCATTGCAATTAACCTGTCTTTCAATAAAGTCCAGTTTTTCTTACATGGCCCACTCTCACCTTAGTAAGCAGCTCTCCTACTCTTCAACACCTGCATTCTTTAATTTTTTAAATTAAAGTGTATACACACACACACACACTATAAGGTGCATACATTTTAAGCATATAGCTTGACTGTTGGTAAAGTGAACATGCCTGTTTAAATACCACCCTGATCAGGATATGGAATGATATCAGTACCCCAGAAACCTTCATGCCCCCTCCAGTCATTACACCACTAGGTAACCACTATTCTGACTTCTGTCACCATTAGATAGGTTGTGTCTCTTTTTGAAGAATGTATGGATGGAATAGTATTGTGGAAGTTTGGGCTTCCCCAAGAAAACACTTGGATGCAGTAGTTTATTGAGGGATTGATCCTGGGAGACAGGAGTAATGAAGTGGGGAGAGTTAGTTAAGGAAAAGCCAATATAAAGGTGTGTTATTGAGACAACATTGTAATGCTTTCCAGAATCGTCTGAGAAGTGGGAAAATAGAGGCTGGAATACGCTGACTCCTGTTCCCCATTAACTTACATGATTCTGGGCTATAATCAATCTTAATAGGCTCCAGCAGCACTGAAGGACATTTGAACTATTTTCAGTTTGAGATGGTACTGTTATGAATATTCCTAAACCTGTCTTTGGAGAACACATATGTACACATTTCTGTAGGGTATATAATTGGGTGGAATTTGGGGGTCATATAATATGTGTATATTTAGCTTTAGTAGATACTGCAAAACACTTTCCCCAAAGTTATTATACTAATATATATTCTTACTAACTGTAAATGAAATTTTCAATTGTCCACATCCTTGCCAACACTTGATATTGTTAGTCCTCTTAATTTTAGGTTTTTTAATGAGTATGTAGTGGTATCTCACTTTGTGTTTCCTTTTGGTAAACTTTTTATTGTATAATTAACATAGAAAAGTGCACAAATCGTGTGTAGCTGTTAACTTTTCTCACACTGAATACACACAATAGCTAGAAGTCAAGAACTGGAAAATCACCAGCATTATAGCCCCATGCATGCATGCCCTCTTCTCATCACTATACCACCATCCCAGGAGCATACTATCCTGACACCATAGATTCTTTCTGCCTGATTTTGAACTGCAAACAAATGATATAATATGTAGTTTTTTGTGTCTGGCTTTTTGATTAACATCGTGTGCAATTCATCTCTATTGTTGCATGTTCACACTGTTGTAGACTATTATGCTGTAAAAATATACTGCAATTTACTCATTCTGTGAATAGGTATTTGTACTGTTTTTGATTTTGGATGTTATGAATAAAGCTGCTATGAACATTCTAGAGCATGTCTTCTTGAACACATGTATCTATTTCTTCTGGCTATGAAACTAAGAATGAAGTTACTGGGATAAAGAGTATTCTCCGGCTGATTCATGTCAATATATGACAAAACCCACTACAATATTGTAAAGTAATTAGCCTCCAACTAATAAAAATAAATGAAAAAAAAAAGTATTCGCCATACCCTTGCCTACCTGCTATATTCTCTTTCTAATTTTAAAGATGCCTAGTGGCATCACATTAAGTTTTTCTTTTATAAAAAATAAGATTTCAATGTTTGATTTACAGGAAAGTTGCAAAGATGTACAGAGAACTCCTTGTGTCTCTCTCATCCCTAATTAAGTTTCTCTTAATGTTAACATCTTAACACTACCATGGCACATTTGTCAAAAATAAGAAGCCAGTACTGGCATATTACTGTTAAACTCCAGACCTTATTCATATTTTACCAGTTCTTCCCTGTATATGTGTGTGTTTCTGCACAGTTTTGTCACATGCATAAGTTCACGTAACCACCACCACAATCAGTATTGTAAAGAGCTGTCCCATTACCACAAAGGAACACCTGTACTATTTATTACTCCATTGTGTGCTCCCCCATCCTCCCACTACCATCCCTAACCTGTGGAAACCACTAACCTGTTCATCACCATAATTTTAAAATTTCAAGAAGTTATAGAAATAGCATCAGACAGTATGGAGATTTTTGAGTATGGCTCCTCCCCACCCCAACAGCAAGATGCCCTTGAATTTCATCTGAGTTGGTACATATATTGATAGTTTGTTCCTGTTTATTGCTGTGGGTATTCAAGTTTGTTAATTGTTCATCTGGCCAAGGACATCTGGGATGTTTCCAGTTTGGAGCTATTACAAACAGAGCTGCTATGAATAACTGTGTATCAGTTTTTGTGGACATTTTGTGGTGATTGGTGAGTAGTATGTGCATGTTTATTTTTATTAAAAACTGCCAAACTATTTACCAGAGATGCTGTATTATTTTACATTCCCATGGACAATGTGTGAGACATCCAGTTTCTCCACATTCTTGCCAGGATTTGGGATTGTCACTTATATTTTCACTTTTCTAATAGGTTTGTAGTGGTTTTCTGGTTTTGTTTGCTTGTTTGTATTTACCTAGTAGCTAATGGTGTTGACCATCTTTTCATGTGCTTATCTGTTATCCATACATCCCTCTTTGGCAAAATAGCCGTTCATGTTTTTATCAATTTTATCATTGGATTTTTTAAACTGCTAAGTTTTGAGAGTTCTTTATATTTTCTAGCTACATGTCCTTCATTTAGATGGCTTGCAAATGTTTCCCCCCAGTCTGTAGCTTGGCTTTTCATCTTCTTAACAGAGACTTCGTGGAACAAAAGTTTTAAATTTTGGGGAAGTCCAGTAATCAGTTCTTTTTCTTTTATGATCATGCTTTTAGTGTCATTTCTAAGAATTCTTTACCAGGACTTGGGCCCTGCCAATTTTCTATGTTTTTCTCTTAAAAATTTTAAGAGTTTTAGCTTTTATGTTAAATCTATGATTCATTTAAGGTTATTTTTTGTATAAGATGAGAGATTTAAACTGAAGGATGTTCTTTTTTTTTTTTTTACGACTATGGTTATTCAATTATTCCAACACCGTTTGTTGAAAAGAATACCTTCCTCCACTGAAATGCTCCTGCACTTTTGGCAAAAATGAATTGAGCATAGTTGTATGGGTCTATTTCTAGGTTCTCTCTTTTGTTCCATTGTTCAATGTATTAATCCATTTGTCCATATCGTACTTTTTTAACTGCAGCTATGTAGCAAGTCTTAAAATCGGGTAGAATGTTTCTTTCCACTTTACTATTTTATGTTTTCAAACTTGTTTTAGTTATTTCCTTTGCATTTCCATATGCATTTTAGAATACATTGGTATGTTAAAAATCTTACTTGGATTATGATAGGAAATGTACTAAATCTATAAATCAATTTAGGAGAATTGATGGCTTTAATCAATGTTGAGTCCTTTAATCCATGAACATGGTATGACTTTCCCTTTGTTTAGGTCTTTCATCAGGGTTTTGTAGTGTTCTCTTGATCTTGCATCATCTTGTAACCTTATTGAACTCTTATTCTAGTAGTTTCAGGTTTTTAATAGATTCATTGGGAAATGAATTTTCTCAGTGCATTGAGAATTTTGTAGATTCATCTCCAAGATAGCCATGCCATCTGCAAATATGAATTTTCTTCCTTTCCAATACGTATGATTTTTGTTTTCTTTCATTCTTGTACTGGCTAGGATTTCTAGTACTATGATGCATAAGGGTGGTAAGACCAGACATCTTTGCTTTGTTCCCAGCTTTGGGGGGAAAATACTCACTCTTTTACCATAGGTATGATGTTAGCCATAGATTTTTCACACATACTCTTTATCTGGTTGAGATAACTTCTGTTTATTCCTAACTTAGAATATTTTTTCATGAATGAGCATTGAATTTTGTCTGTAGATTTCCTTGGGTAGTATGGTCTTTTTTTTTTTTTGGCTGTGCCACACAACTTTATTTAGTTTCCTGGCCAAGGAATGACTTGTGCCCCATGGAGTGGAAGCATGAAGTCCCAACCACTGGGTCACCAGAGAATTCCTGGTAATACGGTCATTTAAAAAATATTGATCCTTCCAATCCAAGAACATGGTCTATCTTTCCATCTGTTTGTGTCATCTTTATTTTCTTTCATCACCATTTTACAGTTTTCAGAGTACAGGTCTCCTGCCTCCTTATGTAGACTTATTCCTATGTATAATGGATAAACTTTTGTTTATCCATCTATTTAATGGACACTGAGTTGCTTCTACCTATTGACTGTTGTGAATATTGCTGCTATGAACACAATGTACAAATATCTATTCAAGTTTCTGCTTTCACTTTTTGGCTGTGTACTTTGAAGTAGAATTTCTGGATCATATGCAAATTCTATTTAATTTTCTGAGGTGTTTGTCACACCATTTTCTACAGTGGTCACACCATTAATTTTCTGGTCACACCACATGGCTTGTGGGATCTTAGTTCCCCAACCAGAGATCAAACCCAGGCCCCTGGCAGTGAGAGCACCGAATTCTAACCACTTAACTTCCGGGGAATTACCTTGGCTGCACCATTTTAAAGTCCTACCAGCAATGCCAAATGTTCAAATTTCTCCACATCCTCCTCAATACTTGTAATTTTTTTCTTTTTTTGATAATAGCCATCCTAGTAAATGTGAAGTGGTATCTCAATGTGGTTTTGATTTGCATTTCCCTAATGATTAATGATGGTAAACATTTTGGCTGTGTTTATTGACCCAATTTTATATGTTCCTTGGAGTAATGTCTATTCAAATCCATTACTTACTTATGGCTGTGCTGGGTCTTGTCGTGAGTGGGGGCTACTCTTTGATGTGGTATGTGGGCTTCTCATTGTAGTGGCTTCTCCTGTTGCAGGGCACAGGCTCTAGGTGTGCAGGCTTCAGGAGCTGACTTGGGCTAAGAAGTTGTGGTGCATGAGCTTAGTTGCTTCATAGCATGTGGGATCTTCCTGGACCAGGGATTGAACTCATGTCCCCTGCACTGGCAGGCAGATTCTTTAACACTGGACCACCAGGGAAGTCCCTTTTGCCCATTTTTTAATCCAGTTGTTTCATTTTTGCTGGGTTAAAGAAGTCCTTTATGAATTCTGGATATCAGTTCCTCACGAATTACATGATATTCAAATATTTCCTTTCATTCTGTGGGCTGTGTTTTCATTCTGTTAATTTTCTATTAAAGTGAAAGTTGCTCAGCCGTGTCTGACTTTTTGCAACCCCATGGACTATACAATCCATGAAATTCTCCAGGCCAGAATACTGGGATGGGTAGCCTTTCCCTTCTCCAGGGGATCTTCCCAACCCTGGGATGGAACCTGGTCTCCCACATTGCAGGTGGATTCTTTACCAGCTGAGCTACAAGGGAAGTCCTAATTTTCTAGAGTGTCTTTTTTTTTAATTTATTTATTGTTCAGTTGAAGGATAATTGCTTTACAAAATTTTGTTGTTTTCTGTCAAACATCAACCTGAATCAGCCATAGTTATACATATGTCTCCTCCCTCTTGAAGCTCCCTCCCATCTCCCTCCCCACCCCACTCTTCTAGGTTGATACAGAGCTGCTGTTTGAGTTTCTTGAGTCATATAGCAAATTCCCGTTGGCTATCTATTTTACTTACATTAAAACATAAAAACTTACATTACCATGTTACTCTCTCCATACATCCCAACCCTCTCCTCCCCTCTCCCCCATGTCCTTAAGTTTGTTCTCTATGCCTGTTTCTCCATTGCTGCCTGGCAAATAAATTCATTGATACCATTCTTCTAGATTCCACACATATGCATTTGTATACGATATTTATCTTTCTCTTTCTGATTGAAACTTCACTCTGTATAATAGGCTCTAGGTTCATCCACCTCATTAGAACTGACTCAAATGCATTCCTTTTTATGGCTGAGTAATATTCCATTGTGTATAGGTACCACAACTTCTTTATCCATTCATCTGTTGATGGACATCTAGGTTGCTTCCATGTTCTAGCTATTGTAAATAGCACTACATTGAACAATGGGTTACATGTATCTTTTTCAATTTTGGTTTCCTCAGGATATATTCCAAGGAGTGGGATTTCTGGGTCATATGGTAGTTTTATTCCTAGTTTTTTAAGGACTCCCCATACAGTCTTCCATAGTGACTGTATCAGTTTACATTCCCATCAACAGTGCAAGACGGTTCCCTTTCTCCTCACCCTCTCCAGCATTTATTGTTTGTAGATTTTTTGATGATGGCTATTCTGACTGGTATGAGGTGCTATCTCATTGCAGTTTTGATTTGTATTTCTCTAATAATGAGCGATGTTGAGCATCTTTTCATGTGTTTGTTAGCCATCTGTATGTCTTCTTTGGAGAAATGTCTGTTTAGGTCTTTCCCCCACTTTTTGACTGGGTTGTTTGTTTTTCTGGTATTAACTTGCATGAGTTGCTTGTATATTTTAGAGATTAATCCTTTGTCAGTTGTTTCATTTGCTATTTTCTCCCATTCTGAGGGTTGTCTTCTCACCTTGCTTATAATTTTCTTTGCTGTGCAAAAGCTCTTAAGTTTAATTAGGTCCCACTTGTTTATTTTTGTTTTTATTTCCGTTACTCTAGGAGGTGGGTCATAGAAGATCCTGCTTTGATTTATGTCGTCAAGTGTTCTACCTATGTTTTCCTCTAAGTGTAGTGTTTTAGATATTGCTTAGATATTACATTATACATAAAAGACTGATCACAGTCTACTATTTTTACTTTACCATTTTGAGCAAAATTTTGAAAACTACCTTATTTAGATCCCTTTACCATGCTCCTTCATCATACAGTTGTCTTAAATATTTCCTTTACCTACACAGAGAACCACAACAGACAATTTTGTTTTTGCTTCAACCATCAAACAGAATTTTTTTTTAATTCAAGAGGAGGATAGTGTATTATGTTTAGTCATATTTTTACTTTTTTCATTGTCTTTTTCTTCATTACAAATGTTCCAAGATCAAGATCCTTTTTCAAAGATCTTGCTTTGTGCTTAGGTTGGTTGACAAAAATTCTTAGTTTTCCTTCATTTGAAAATGTCTATTTAATTTTCCTTCTTGAAGGGTATTTTCTCTGGATAAAGAATTCAAGTTTCACCATTCTTCCAGCACTTGAAGTGTACCACTTCTTTCTGGCCTCCATGATTTCTCATGAGAAATCTAACATTTGAATTCTTATTCCCCTGTAGGTAATGCATTTTTTCTCTCTGGGTGCTTTCAGGATGTTTTCTTCTTTATTGGTTTACAGAAGTTTGATTATGATGTTCTGGGTATGATTTTTCTTTGGGTTCATCTTGTTAGGAATTATATGCTAAGCTTTTTGAATCTGTAGGTTTATGCCTGTCACCTAATTTGGGGGAAATGTAGCCTTTTTTTTTTTTTTTAATTAAGACATTCTCATTCTCTTTTTGTTCTTCTGGGACTGTGATCATACAAACGCTAGATCTCTTGTTATTGTCCCACAAGTACCTGAGAGTTTTTTTTTGTTTGTGTTTGTTTTTATCTCTTTTCTTCCTGTTATTGTTTAGATAGGGTAGCTTCTATTGTTCTGTCTTCACATTCACATATTCTTTCCTCTGTCATCTCTGTTTGTACTATTTTAGCCCATTCAGTTAGTTTTAAATTTCAGTTATTTTATTTTTAAGTTCTAAGTTGGAAATTTAGATTGCCAACGGAAATACAATTTTGTTCTAATTTGTATTTTCTATTTCTTTGTTGAAATTTTCTGTTCTTTTACTTGTTTTAAGCTTATTTATAATTTCTCATTGAAGCATTTTTATGATAGTTGCTTTAAAATCTTTTTCAGATAATTCCAACATCAGTGTTGTTTTGGTGTTCATCTGGTGTTATTTTGGTATTCATTTGGTTCTTGGTATGACAAGTTGTTTTTCTGTTGTACTCTGGACTAACTAGGTATTATTTTATGATTTTCTAAATCTTATTTATATCTTGTATTTTAGCAGGCCTCCAATGACACCTTTCCTTGTTGGGAGTAAGGAAGGCACCTTTTTTTTTTTTTGAGAAATTCTTTTATCATATTTGGAATCAAAATATCCCTTAAAATATTTACATTTTACAGTAAAAAGGATAGCAAAACACAAGATCATGTACAAGCTTAAGTATTCAAGTTTCTGAAGAGCCAAAAAGAAAAGGAAAATAATGGATTAGCACAAAGCTGTAGTACAATAATAAAAGCCATCAGTGAGTGCAGATTAAAAGCAATACATGTACTCCTTGGGCTTCCGATTCTTGGTCAAAAACTGCCGAATGAAATGATTAATATAATCTGATTACAAAGTTGTTTGGCTTTTTGTTGCTCCTCTAGAGTTTCTTTAAAAACAGTGCAATTTAAAACAAACTTACAGAGTACACATTACTCTCAAATTAGTCATTATAGAAAGGACATTCACTAGAGGTGGTAAATATATTCCACAGTTAAGCATATTTACCAATTAAGGAATAAAACTAAAATTTCTAAGCCTTTATTGCCTATTAACAAAACAAATCTTTGAATATACAGCAATGTAAATTTTTAAAAATATTAAATTCCTGTAACTAGGGCTGTTGGTATGAAGAAGGGATGATGAGCACTGGCACAGAGCACTCTGCACCAACACACACAATTTATTCTTCTGCAAACCACCAATATTAGAAACTGAAAGGACGGCACGGTCCGAGCAGGCAGTCACGCAGGTTCAGACGCGACAGGGACAGTCGCTGAGCGCGCCGCAGCCGCCTCACCTCTTGCTCCTGGCTCTCTCGGCGTGGTCCCTGCCTCTGTGGTGCCGCTCCCGGTCCTTCTCGCCCTCTCTGTGCTTGCTCTTCTCCCGCTCCTTCTCCGGGTCCTCCCTCGCCCTTTGGCTTCTCGGCCTTCCTGTCTGCACTCCTGCTCTCCCTGCCCGCCCTGCCGTCCGCCCCTCGCTCCCCGTGAGGCGGCCGCGCCCGCTCTTTATCCTCATGCCCCTCGTCCCTCTCTTTTTTTCACCGGGTGGGAGTGAAAATTCATGCTCTCCACTCAGCCTCTGCTGACACGGGGAGAAATGCTTTATTACTGCTGGGTAGGGGTAGAAATTTAGACTTTTGATTAAGCCGCTACTGACATCATGAGTCTTCAGAGGGGCACTTTGTTACTGTCAGGCAGGAATGGAAGTCTAGACCCTCCATTCAGCTTCTGCAGAGAGAATGGTGCCTCACTACTACTGAATGGTGGAATTCTACATTCCTTATTGAGGATTGCTGACTGCATTTTTTGCTTTGGTGACTGGAGTAGTGTGAATATTGCAAAAAGATTTCTATTCTCCTAGGCCACCCCTTTACCAGTCCTTTGGCTAAAGACAGGATTTGAGGAGGGCCTTTTTATTTATTTTTTTTCCATTTATTTTTATTAGTTGGAGGCTAATTACTTTACAATATTGTAGTGGTTTTTGCCATACATTGACATGAATCAGCTGTGGATTTACATGTGTTCCCCATCCTGAACCCCCCTCCCACCTCCCTCTCATCCCATCCCTCTGGGTCATCCCAGTGCACCAGCCCCGAGCACTTGTCTCATGCATCCAACCTGGACTGGCGATCTGTTTCACACTTGATAATATACATGTTTCGACGTTATTCTCTCAGATCATCCCACCCTAGCCTTTTCCCATAGAGTCCAAAAGTCTGTTCTATATATCTGTGTCTCTTTTTCTGTCTTGCATATTAGGGTTATCATTACCGTCTTTCTAAATTCCATGTATATGCGTTAGTATACTAAATTGGTGTTTATCTTTCTGGCTTACTTCACTCTGTATAATGGGCTCCAGTTTTATCCATCTCATTAGAACTGATTCAAATGTATTCTTTTTAATGGCTGAGTAATATCCTATTGTGTATATGTACCACAGCTTCCTTATCCATTCGTCTGCTGGTTGGCATCTAGGTTGCTTCCATGTCCTGGCTATTATAAACAGTGCTGCGATGAACATTGGGGTACACATGTCTCTTTCAGGTCCGGTTTCCTCAGTGTGTGTGCCCAGGAGTGGGATTGCTGGGTCATATGGCTGTTCTATTTCCAGTTTTTTAAGGAATCGAGGAAGGCCTTTTTAAAAACCTGTAATAATTTTAAAATCAGCTTGCAATTTCTAAAGATGAACTATTGGGATTTTGAATGGGACTGAATGTAATCTATAGATCAAATGGAATGAATTTTTATAATTTTGAGTCTTCTTTAGTTCTTTTAATATTATTTAGTAGCTTTCACGTACTTCATTATTTCAGTTCAGTCGCTCAGTCATGTCTGACTCTTTGTGACCCCATTGGACTGCAGCACGCTAGGCTTCCCTGTCCATTACCAACTCCCAGAGTTTACCCAAACTCAAGTCCATTGAGTCAGTGATGCCATCCAACCATCTCATCCACTGTCATCCCCATCCAACCATCTCATCCTCTGTCCTCCCCTTCTCCTCCCGCCTTCGATCTTTCCCAGCATCAGGGTCTTTTCAAAGGAGTCAGTTCTTTGCATCAGGTGGCCAAAGTATTGGAGTTTCAGCTTCTGCATCAGTCCTTCCATGAATATTCCAGACTGATTTCCTTTAGGATGGACTGGTTGGATCTCCTTGCAGTCCAAGGAACTCTCAAGAGTCTTCTCCAACACCACAGTTCAAAAGCATCAATTCTTCGTCACTCAGTTTTCTTTTTTTTTTTTCTCTTTAAAATTTCAAGCAATTTTATTTTTAAAATTAGACTTTACTACAGCAAAAAATATTATAAAAGTTTTAGGATGAAAAGTAAAAGTCAGCTTCAACTTCTAATGGATTTGAGCAAATTCTGGGAGATAGTGGAGGACAGAGGAGCCTGGAGTGCTGCAGTCCACAGGGTCATAGAGTTGGACACAACTTAATGACTGAGCAACAACCACCACCAACGAGGAAATCCGTTTTCTTTATAGTCCAACTTTCACTTCCATACATGACTACTGGAAAAACCCTAGCTTTGACTAGATGGACCTTTGTTAGTAAAGTAATGTCTCTGCTTTTTAATATGCTGTCTAGGTTGATTATAACTTTTTTTTTCAAGAAATAAGCGTCTTTTAATTTCATGGCTGCAGTCACCACCTGCAGAGATTTTGGAGCCCCAAAAAATAAAGTCTGTCACTGTTTCCCCATCTGCTTGCACTTTCATTAGAATTAATTTTAGATACCAAGGTAAATGCTATCATTTAAGATGTTTTATTTTATAATAACTTTTTCCAATAATTTATTTTTATAACTTTGGATTCAGGTTTTTGCTAGATTAACTTTTGAATTCTGTAGATTCATTTTGGACTTTCTATGTCTTCAATCATGCTGTCTGTGAATAAGTTTTGTTTCTGCTTTTCCAATACTTATTTCTTGCTCTTGCCTATTACACACTATTGATAGAAATTGTCCAGTTCATTGTTGAATCAAAATTGTGATAGAGGATAACCCTGTCTCATTCCTGATCTCAGGGAGAAAGTTTTTACTATTTATTAGATTTTAATAAAACCAATAAACATGATGCTTGCTGTAAAGTTTTTGTATTTATGTTTTGTTAGATTAAGGATATTCTTTTTTATCACTAGTTTGCAAAGATTTTTAAAAATCATGAGTGAGTATGAAGTTTTATCAAATGCTTACTCTCCATTAATTGTGACAATTATGTATTTTAGCCTTTATTTTAAATGTTTTCTTAAAATTTTTATTGGAGTATAGTTGATTTACAATGTTGTATTAGTTTCAGGTGTACAGAAAAGTGAATCAGTTTTACATACACATATATCTATTCTTCTTAAAGATTATTTTCCCATTTAGGCCATCAGAGTGTTGAGTAGATTTCCCTGTGCATTAAGTCCCTGTGCCATAGGTTCTTACTGTAGGTCTCAGTATCAATTTTATATATAGTAACGTGTATATGTCGATGCCAATCTCCCAATTTATCCCTTCCCCCTGTTACACTCTGATAACCATGAGTTTGTTTTCTACATCTGTGACTCTACTTCTGTTTTGTAAATGAGTTCATTTGTACCCCTTGTTTAGATTCTATTTTGAATGTTAAATCAACTTTGCAGTCCTAGGATAAAATCAGTTTGATGTAATATGTACCCTTTTTATATATTACTATATTTGTTTTGCTAATATTTTATTTAGGGCTTCCCAGGTGGCACTAGTGGTAAAGAATCTACTTGCCAATGCAGGAGATGTAAGAGACACAGATTTGATTCCTGGGTCGGGAAGATCCCCTGGAGGAGGAAATGGCAACTCACTTCATATGTCTTGCCTGGAAAATTCCATGGACAAAGCAGCCTGGTGTGCTGCAGTCCATGGGGCCACAGACAGAAAGACATGACTGAGCACACACACACAAATATTTTATTTAGGGTTTTTGTCCCTGTGTTCATGAGAGAAATTGACCTGGGGTTCCTTTCTTACAGTGTTGTTTCCAGGTGTTGGTTGTCAAGGTTATATGGGTCTCTTATAATAAATTAAACAGAATTTCCTCTTTTCCTATCCCCTGGAATTTTCTGTGTAATATAGATGTTATTTATTCTTTAAATATTTGGGAAATTTTACTGATAAAGCCATTTGGGCCTAAGTTTTCTTTGCAGGGAATTTTTAATAATGGATTAAAATTTGTATTAGCTTTAGGACTATTCTGATTATTTCCTCTTTGTTTTGATAAGTTATGCTCTTTAAGGATTTTTTTTCTATTTTATTTAAATTTAAATTTATTGGGATGATTACTCATAATATTCTTGTATCTTTTAAATCTTTGTTGTATCTCATTAACAGTGTGATTTCTCTTTTAACTCTGGTTATGTAGAAGTCAGTCTATTGCTTAATTTCTTAAGTCTATTATTTAATTTCTCAGCAGGATTTTTTATTTATAGTTTAATTCCACTGCATTCAGAGAACATACTCTTTATAATTTCATTCCTTTGAAATGTGCTAAGAGTTACTGTATTGCCAGGTGTATGTTCCATTTTGGTAAATATCCAAAGCATATATTGCTTTAGAAGAATGTGCATTCTGTGATTTGTAGGTGCACTGTTTTATGTATATCAATTTCATTAGTTGTTCATTCATATCCTTTATATCCTTTGTGATATTTCTTTTTTTTCACTTTAGACTTTTTAATATTTCATACAGCGATTATGGTGCATTCAGGAACCCACCCCTCCCAACTCCCCTAGGAGGGCCCCTGCCCCTGCCCTCCCACCCCATTTGAGGGCCCCAGGGTTTAGAGTGGAGGAAGGGAAGGTAACCACCCATCTGGGGATTGACCCCAGAGACTGTCCCTGCCCTGTCTCACTTTCCCCAGAGGATAGGGGGTAATGCCTGGGCACAGCCTCCCATGCGCCCCTCTGTCCCTGCTTGTGCACATATGCACACTATGGCTCCATCACTGAGTTGGTCAGTTCCTGGCAGGGCCCCTACTCAACAGCACCGTGCAGGATGGGGGCAGGAGGGCTGGGCTAGGGAGACCCTGAGAAGGAAGCCCCAGCTATGGGACTGCAGGAGGGAAAGAGTGGGGGCCCCCCACCTCATCCATCTCCCAGAGAGTCTCCAGTAGTCCCCAAGTCCCCCTGCGGCTGGGGATGGCAGGTGGGGGTTGGAAGGCGAGTTGCCAAGGCATGCTTTCCCTTAGCTGACCCCAGGGTCTGGTGATGATCAGGGTTTTGAATAGGGACTATGTCCCTGCCATGAAAAGGCTGGGAGCAGGGCTTCATTGCACAAAATACTGTGGGAGGGCCACACACAGTGAGTGGGGCCCAGCAGTCTGTATACAGAGATATTGCATTTAAAAAATGAAAACCTCATTTAAAATAATTAAAAAAACAACAATGAATGAAACAAACAAGGCCCACACAACATGAGGCAGGAAAGCAGGAAGGGGAGCCTCAGACCCAAGGCATCACCATGACTTGTCTGAGTCGAGATCCCCAGCCTGGGCTAGCTCCAGACCCCTGGTTGGCCATGGGGTAGTGGTCCTGGGGGAGGGTATGATGGGGAGGGGTCTAGGCCTGGCCTCAGTGTGGGAGGCTGGCACGGCCACGCTGTCCACCGGCAACTACCAAGACAGAGAGAGAAAGAGACACATATAGACAGATAGACAGACCAGGAGAAGGAGTGATGAAAGCTTTGTTAGCACCCAGCAGACAGGCCAATGGGTGGGCCAACAGGCCGATGGTCAGGTGTTCAGACAGGCAGCAGGGGACATGTGGGCATGGGGGCATGAGTCAGGCAGGGAGGCAGGCAGCAAGCAGGGAGGATGCAGTTGGGGGCTGCCCTGTGCGGGTGTGGCATCCCTCCAGCTGCTGCCTGCTGGGGCCTCGGTCTGTGGCTTAGAATTCGGTGTCCACCACTCGATAAGCTGGCCTGCCTGAGTCAGGCATTGACGAAGATCGAATGCTAGCCTCCTTTTGTAGCTGGATCTCCTTTAGTGCAAATATGGAAGTAGTGTCAGGAAGTTTGTGGATCCGATCCCCCAGACTGAGGAAGAATGGATGTTTCATGGCATCCTCTGCGGAGATCCGATTGCGACCTTCAAACTGCAGCAGCTTGGTGAGGAGGTCAGCCCCGTCGCTGTCAATTCGGGGTGCATGGCTCAAAAGGACCTCAGCTCGGTACTTGGGGTAGTTGTATGTCCTGAACTCTTCATTGGACAGGATGCCTGGCCATGTATCTTCATTTGGGGTTCCCAAGATGCGGAAGATGAAGTGCAGCTGCTCCTCCACTGTGGAGCCTGGGAAGAGGGGCCGGCCCGTGGCCATCTCATAGAAGATGCAGCCCACACCCCACATGTCAATCTGAGTGGAGTAGTCCGTGGACCCGAGCAGGATGTCAGGGGGCCGGTACCACAGTGTTACCACCTCGTTGGAGTAGGTCTTCGTCGGAATTGACTTGGCCCGGGCCAGGCCGAAGTCGGCCAGCTTGAGCTCTCCTCGCTCATTGATGAGTAGGTTCTGTGGCTTGAGGTCTCGGTGTAGCACCTTCTGCCGGTGGCAGTAGGCCAGGCCACGGAGCAGCTGGAACAGGAACAGTTTCACATTGTGCATGTTGATGATGTTCCCACAGTCATCCAGGTACTGCTTCAGGTCCTTGTCCAGGTACTCAAAGACAAGGGTGAGGGACTTCTCCGTGTGAATAATGTCGTGTAGTGTGACGATGTTGGCGTGTTTGAGGTCCTTGAGCAGGGACACTTCCCGGATGGCGGTGCAGGGTGCCCCCTCTTCGTGTTCCAGTCTGATCTCCTTGAGTGCCACAAGGTTGTCTGTGAGCTTGCTTTTGCCTTTGTAGACAGTGGCATAGGTACCCTCTCCCAGCTTGTCCAGCTTGATGTAGGTCTCCAGTTTCCCAAAGCCGATCTCAGACAGGCTGACGCGGCGGAGACGGCGGCTGAGGGGCTTGTCAAAGATGGGGCTGTTGAGGGTCAGCTTCTCAAGGTAGCCCTCAGGCAGCCGGATGTCAGCTGGTAGTGATAGGCGCTTGTTGATGTCCTCAGTGGAGATCTTGCGTGGGGGATGGTTGCGCATGCGCACCCTCACTGGTGACTGCACCTCATCGGAGGACGTGGCTGAAGCCTGGTCACTTTCCCCGTCAGACCCCATCTTCAAGTCCTCATGCACAATCTCTGGTGCAGAGCTGAGTGGGCCCCGCACAGAGCGAGGTTCCCCAGGGGCAGCACGTGTGGGGGCCTCTCCAAGGTCACTGCCGCCGCCCCCGCCACTCTCATCCAGGCCTATCTGTTCAGGGGCACCATTGGTCTTATCTATACCTCGGCCCCCTCGGAGTGTCATTGACAGCTGCCGTTTGATCTTCTTCATCCGATCCATGGCGACCGGCGGGGGCGCGCGAGCAACCTCAGTGCCGCGGGGCCGGCGCGGCGGCGCCTGGGGTGGCGGCCCGGACTGAGGCCGCACGACCTCCTTCTCCTCCAGTTCGCCGCAGGCGCCCGTCCCAGTAGTCTTCGGCCATGGCTGCTGGGCCCGGGCCGCCGCCGGCTGAGGAGGAGGCGGCGGCGGCGGCGGCGGCGGCGGTGGCTGAGGCGGAGGCGGCGTCCCGCTCAGCCGGCCATGAGCTTGGCCGCTGCGGGCGATGCCCCCGGGCTCGCTGGCGCCGGCTGGAATCCGAGAGCTCACGGCGGCTCGCGGTTCAGAGCCTACTGCTCCCTTTGTGATATTTCTGTCAGCTTGTCCCATCATTTAGTGACAGAGATGTGTTAAAATCTCCAACTATGATTATAATTTAATCTGTTTCACCCTATGTTCTATCAGTTTGCTTTATATATATTTGAGGTTGTGTTATTAAATGCATATTAATTTTAGGATTATTACATCTTCCTGTTGGATTGGCCCTTTCGTTATTATGAAATGCCCTTAGTCTCTCCTAAAGCTCTTTCCTTTAATGTCTACTTTAACTTACATTAGCATAGTTAAATTAGATTTCTTTTTGTTGAAATATGCATGGTATATATATTTTTCAGTTTTTTACTTTTGAGTTTTCATTGTCTTTATATTTTAGATACGGTAGTTCACATAGGAAATGCAGAATAAATGTTTGATTCTTTCCCTTTAAATCCTAGTTTTCAAGACACTGAATTGATTCCCTCTTAATTTCCAAATATGATAGCCAGCCCTCTTGGCCCTTACCAGTCCTTAGTAGGGCTGACCCGAGTAACTATCAGAATATTGTGAAAGTAATAGTGTGTGCTTTCTGAGGCTTCCAAGGTCTTATAACACACTGTGGCTTTCTCCTTGCACTCTCTTTGTTCACCTCCTTTGCAGGGAGGCAGCCATCATGTCAGGAGGAGACACAGTCTTGTGGGGAGATCCATGTGTAGAAGAACTGAGGTCTCCTGCTAACAGCATCAACACAGTCAAGTGAGTGAATTATCTTGTAAGCAGATCCTCCAGTGATTCAACTGACAACAGCTCCAATTGACATCTTAACTGCAACTCAGTGAGAAAGACAAGGTCTCTCAAATTTTTGACCCATAGAAATTATGTGAAATACTAAGTGTTTATTTTTTTTTTAAGCTGCTAAATTTTAGGACAGTTTATTACAAAGCAATAGATAATAAAACAGACTTTGGTAAATGGAAATGAGACGTGGATTTAACAAAACCCTAAAAAATTATAAGCATCTTTGACAGTACGGTGGGAGGAAGCTGAAAGAACTTTGAGGAGAGGATCACTGAAAGTCTAAAATGCCTTGAAGAGACTGTTAGCAAAATTCTGATAATCTTTGAGAAGGCTGCCAATAAAGATAAACATGCAACTTAGATGACTATGAGGAAAATGTTATTGGAAACCGAGAGGGAAAAAAATCTCTGTTATGCAGTTGCAGAGAGTTTAGCAACACTGGTGCCTTCAGTAATGTAGATGGTAGAAAATATGAATTGCCTAATGAAATTGGCAATCTGGGAATTCCCTGGCTGTCCAGTGGTTAGGACTGCATGTTCTCACTGCTGGGGGCCCAGGTTCAATCCCTGGTCAGGAAACTAAGATCCCTCAAGTGGCTCATGGCCAAATAAATAACAAAGATGAAACAGGGTTGGAAACAGATCACCAGCCCAGGTTGGATGCATGAGACAAGTACTCAGGGCTGGTGCACTGGGAAGACCCAGAGGGATGGGATGGGGAGGGAGCGGAAGTGGGGATCGGGATGGGGAACACATGTAAATCCATGGCTGATTCATGTAAAGAAAAGAAAAAAAAAAATTGAAGTATAACAACAAACAAAAAGACTTTAGAAAGATCTAAGGTAGCACCTCAGAGAATGGTTCAGTTAAATGATAGGACTTCCAAAAAGTTTCAGAGCACAAGCCCTCAACAGTCGCAGCAGAGGTTCAAGGCAGAGGGCTGTGTTAAGAGAGATTTGTTAATAAGAGTCACAGAAGACCCCCAAGTTTTTAAGAATGTCACGATGACAGAACCACCACCAGACTGAACTGTAAGATAAAAATGAAGAGAAGCCTTTCAATCCCCAAACCCCTTCAGTGAGGAAGCAAGCTGAGAAAACTACTCAGCTTACAAACACAGGCTAGCTTTCATATAAAGTGAAGGATAATTTAGTGAGGACAACTATAATCTCCGAGTGGAACCAAGAGCCACAGACAATTATTCTTAGGATTTGAGTCCTAATCAAGGACTTGCCAACAAGTGTCTTACTGGATTTTAGAATTTTTGTGACTCAGTGACTCTTGTGTGCCCACCTTTCCCCACCCCCATTTTTTCCTACAGAGGTTATCCCATACCTGTCCTGCCAATATATGTTTTATGTGTATAGAAGCCAGATGTAACTTCTGTGTTTAGCTCACCAGTCTTAAGACTGAGAGGAACTGTAGCCAAGATACTCTTACAGAGGGACCATACTTCAGTTATACCTGATTTAGATGATGTGACTGTGGACTTTGAGCTGATACTGTAATGGAACATGACTTTGGGGAGGTGTGAGTATATTTTGAGCATATATTCATGTATAAGTTGAACAAGAATCAGTGAGGGCCAGAGGGAGGACGATGATAGCCAGCCTTCAAGATGGCCCCAGGGATTCTCAGCTCCTGGTCATTTTTTTTTTTCTTTTTTTTTCTTTTTTCAGAGTGTGGTGCTCCTGGTCATTTTTATCATGTATGTGGGAAAATTTATCAAGAGGACATAACAATCTTAAATGTTTATGTACCTCATAACAAAACTTCAAAATACATGAAAGCAAAACTGAAAAACTGCAAGGAAAAAAAATTCACAATTATAGTTAGAGATTTCAATGTACTCCCCTTTCAATTCTTGGTAGAAAAAGTAGGCAGAAAATTAGAAAGGATATAGTAGACTTGAACAACACTATTAAGCGACATGAGGTAATTGGAAATGATAGACCACTTGACCTAACGACAGCAGAATATAATTCTTTTCAAGTGGTCATGGAACATTCATCAAAATACACCATATTCTGGGCCATAAACAAGTCTCAATAAATGCAAAAGTATTCAAGTCATACAAAGCATGTTCTCTGATGACATGCTATTAAATTAGAAATTGATAACAGAACTATCTCTAGAAAATCCCAAGTATGTGTTAAGCAAATCACATACCTCTAATTTTATTATGATCTTGATGGACAGAGAGGTCATCCTACACTGTAGTCTAGGTCACTGTGTACACTGGGAAACTGGAATAAAGGAAAGAAAAACTATAAAAACTTGTTTCTCCTGCATAGAAGAAATACAGATAATAATTACATGAGTTCAATTCAGGGTTGAGGTAGAAAGGTCCTTTGGGGCTACTGATCAGTGTATTGGCAGGGATCTGGTATGGATCTGTTCCCTTTATTCCCAGTGTCCCAGTCACCAGATTTCTCAAGGGTAGAAACTCAGTAACTTTGCAAATGCATTAATAGATCTATATGGGGCCAATTATTCTTACTTCTTCACCTGCCTGCTAAGCCCTCATTAATGAAAGCAACATCCTCCCCAGCTATGAGCTCATGGGCCACCCATGGGAAAAGGTGGCTCTGGGGTGTACAGGACCAGCTGTGAGTGCCTCTCAGGGTGGGGACTGCCTCCCTCCCCTCACCACGTGAGAGGTTAAAGTCAGTAGCAGGCTCTAGTCCCCAGGCTCAGTCGATGGACCCAATGAGTCTGGCTTTGTCATCACTGTTTTTCTAATGAAAGATTGTGTTCTGACCTCCAGAGCAACAACTCTGCCACCAAGTCACATGCTCTGTTGGAATTAAATGGTTTTCTTGTGAACATCTAAAGCAAACTTGAAGGAGGAAATTCATTGGTACTTTACTATCACCAAGTAATATTCAGATTTCTGGGAATTGTTAACTACTGATATGTCTTCTGGAAGGAAGGGAATGTCCAGGACAACCACCTTATCCTACAGGCTGATCTGATTTTCTAGAACATGGAGAATTCTAGCAACTCAGAAAAGGATATTTATATGTGGCTCAAGGGAAGATGCTCCAAGGTTTAGTGTTTCTCAAAGTGTGGTCAGTGACCACCTGTTTCAGATTCACCAGATTTGGGGGCCTGGCTTTAGATTTACTAGATCACATTTTCTGAGGCTGGTACCTAGAATCTGCACATGCAGCAAACTTCTCCAGGGAACCATGGGCAGAGCGCCTTAACGCTTCAGAACCATTGTTTGGGGTCATTGCTGCTCCCTCTGGCAGCCTGCTCTCTGTTGTACTCCCACTCTGTTATCCTAAGGAGGAATGCAAAGAAACAGGTATAATAAAACCCCTTGCTTATTCCTCCCTCATCTACAGGCCCCTGGCACCTGCTCTCACTCCTAAACACTCCACCCACCATGACTAGACTAGACCACTCAAGTTTTCTTCCTAGTTTCCATTCACAGGTATAAACTACAGCCAACAGAAATAGTGGTTACTCCAGCATCCTTTCCCCCCGCCAAGATGAACTGCTTCCAACTATTTATTATTATTTTGGCCATGTTGCATAACATGTGGGATCCTAGTTCCCCGACCAGGGATCAAACCTGTGCCCCCTGAATTAGAAGCAAGGAATCCTAACCACTGGACTGCCATGGAGACCCCACTCCAGCATCCTTTGAAAGACTGTCAGAAATGTCAGTTTGTCCACAATCCCTTGCTTGACTAACTCTCTATACTCTGAATAGTTTTGAATTTAGTGCAGACTGGAGAAGAGGGATGACAGAGGAGAGGGGAGAAGAAGAGAAAGTGAGTAGATATAAAGCAAGTAATAAATCAGAGGCTCTGATCAGCTACCACTGCATTACCCCCTACCCTACTCTTCTCTATCCCACCTCCCGGCCTGAGTGTTGGCTGCATCCCTACTCTTCCCAGCTTTTGTCTACTCTTTTCCCTACTCTTCCCAGCTTTTGTCTACTCTTTTAATCAGAGAAGTACTTGCAGACCTGTTACCCACACTGAAACCACCTATTGAAGAAGGTGTGAACTTGGGTCTTAAGTTCTACTTCACTCATAATAACCATTTCTCAATTTCTTGAAGTTCCTGTAAGTTATTTCATCCTGAGATTTATACAGTTAATTCTTTAAAGTCCTTGTAATTTGCCTTGAAGCTGAGTTGGCTTTTGACACCAATAGGGCCAATGACATTTGCAACCCAAATCTGGGGCTGTCTGCAATCCTGCAATAATAGGGTTTATTATAAACTAGAAACTGTTGGGTTCAGAATGGCTGAAATGTTACATCTCAGTGACACCAAATAAGTCAGTTATGCTCCATGTGCTCTAAAAGATGTTATCAGTACCCTGTGTTCAAATTTGCCCTCTTGGGTTTTGTATTGCAACTTTATTAGAGCATCTTATCTCTTTGGGCATTACAATGATTTCTTCCAGTCACTGCTCACAACGTTCCATCAATAGCCATAGTGCCTTCAGTATCTACTTGATAGCTAAAATTTTCTAAAAATTTCATTTATTGATTTGGCTGTGCCAAGTCTTAGTTGTGGCATGTAGGATCTTTAGTTGCAGCTTGTGAGCTATTAGTTGCAGCATGTGGGATCTAGTTCCTTGCCTAGAGATCAAAGCCAGGCCCCCTGCATTGGGAGCACAGAGTCTTAATCACTGGATCCTTAACCACAGGACCACCAGGGAAGTCCCTCAACAAATTTATGGATAAATTTAGTTATCCATATTCCAGAGTCTTCCCCTGCTCTGGCACTTTGCTGATTCTGGAAAGTTTGCCAATGGGACAAACTAGAATCTTTTGCCTGTTCATGACAGCTCTTTCCTCTCTGCAATCTTCCCAACATCCTTCACAGCTCCATTATTTACTCCTCAAGGCAGGAGGAGGGGGCTCAGTTTTTTCCCTTTCTAGCCTCCGCAATCATATCTGCTGGTTTCAAAGCCTTCACAACTGAGGATCCTCACCAAAGAGCACAGGATACTTAGCTGACTCCAGAGCCCAAGGTGATTCAGGAACAGAGCAGCCAGTGGAGCAGGAGAGAGTGTGGGGTTCAGGTGGCACAGTTCAGTTCAGTTCAGTTGCTCCATTGTGTCTGACTCTTTGTGACCCCATGGACTGCAGCATGCCAGGCCTCCATGTCCATCTTCACCTCCCGTAGTTTACGCAAACTTATGTCCACTGAGTTGGTGATACCATCCAACCATCTTATCCTCTATCGTCCCCTTCTCCTCCTGCCTTCAATCTTTCTCAGCATCAGGGTCTTTTCATATGAGTCAGTTCTTCACAGCAGGTGGCCAAAGTATTGGAGTTTCAGCTTCAGCATCAGTCCTTCCAAGGAATATTCAGGGCTGATTTGCTTTAGGATGGACTGGTTGGATCTCCTTGCAGTCCAAGGGACTCTCAAGAGTACATCATGACTTTATTCATCATGACTTTATTAATTTTCTGCATGTAAAAGGCATTTTTACAAAGCCCTAGTCTTGGGGAGGGGCTATTCCTTCCCTGCTGGCCCCAACACTCCTTGAGAACAAGGAAATTTCACTGGAAATGATGGTGCTTTCATGAAGGATGGGTGACATTTTCTCCTTGGCTGATGCTCTGGAGTGCAAGGTCTCACTGTACATACACTCTGCAGCCTTATACCGCCCCTATTTCTCCACATCCCAACCCCCATCACCTTTAGAGTCCACAATAGTGCTTGACTTGTGCCAAGTTCTGAGAGGCAATTTTATAGCTGAGCCTACGAACCACCCACCACTCCTCTAGAACTCTCCGGATCCTCTGAAGGCTTGTTTAGTCCCTCTCACTTAGTACATGTTTCTCTTCTATTTTGTTTGGTGATAGGTTGTTTGCTAAATCTTGTCACTGTTTCATTTATTTATTTTTATTGTTGTTTAGTTTTGTGTTAGATCTCTCTCTCCAACAAGAATAATCAAAGCTAACATTCTTTCTCAAAGTGCCAGGCTTTGTTCAAGTGCTTTACATGAATTAACTCATTGAATTTTTACAATAATCTTTTGAGATTAGTGTTGTTATCCCTATTTTACAGAAAACTGAAAATCAGAAGAAAGGTTAAGTAACATTCCCAAGGTTACACAGCTGGCTAATGGTGAGGTCTCAGTTTGGAACCTTGCCAGTCCAATGCCAGAACTTGTGTGCTTAAACACAAAATATATAGTCTCTAGAATATAGGCTTCCTGAAGTCAGACATACTTGAATTCCTGACAGGAAAAACATAGATTTAAGTTTATAGAAGATGGTCAATAAATTTTTGGTAAGTAATTGTTTCATTATTTAGAATTTTTTAAGATCCCTAAGAGATCAAATTGTGTATATTTCTTTTCTATTTTCCATTGCTGCTCAAGTAATGCTTCCTCACTGACTAATCAGCCAAGTTGAGGAGAACTTCTCTATGACAGAACTCCACTGAGGAAGCCAGACTTCCTCGGTGAGAGCAATCTTCAGAAGGCTGTCCTTAGGGCAGAATTAAACCAGTGAGAGCCCCTGGGTGTTCCACTTCTTTCTGGTGGCCCTCTCTTTCCACGTCGCAGAGCACTGAAGAAATATGGAAGGAGCCAACCTGAGCCGAGGGACTGAGTTTGAGCTTTTGGGGCTCACCAGGGACCCCTGGCTCCAGAAGCTGCTCTTTGTGGTGTTCCTGGGCATGTACACTTTCACACTGCTGGGGAATCTAGTCATGTTTCTTCTGATCCATGTAAGTGCCATGCTGCACACACCCATGTACTCCCTCCTGAAGAGCCTCTCCTTCTTGGATTTCTGCTACTCCTCCACGGTTGTCCCCCAGACTCTGGTGAACTTCTTGGCCAAGAGGAAGGTGATCACCTATCTAGGCTGCATGGTTCAGATGTTTTTCTATGCGGGTTTTGCCACCAGTGAATGTTATCTCATTGCTGCCATGGCCCATGACCGCTATGCGGCTGTTTGTAACCCCCTGCTCTACCCAATTGCCATGTCTCCTACGGTCTGTGCCTCTCTGATTGTGGGATCCTATGGTGCGGGATTTCTTAATTCTCTGATCCACACAAGCTGTATCTTTAGTCTGAAATTCTGTGGTACTCATGTGGTCACTCACTTCTTCTGTGATGGACCACCCATCCTGTCTCTGTCTTGTGTGGACACCTCACTGTGTGAAATCTTGCTCTTCATTTTTGCTGGTTTCAACCTTTTGAGCTGTACCCTCACCATCTTGGTCTCCTACCTCTTAATTCTCATCACCATCCTGAGAATGAACTCAGCCCAGGGCAGGTTCAAGGCCTTTTCCACCTGTGCTTCCCACTTCACTGCTGTGTGCCTCTTCTATGGCACAACACTTTTCATGTACCTGCGCCCCAGGTCCAGCTACTCCCTGACCCAAGACCGCACAGTTGCTGTGATCTACACAGTGGTGATCCCACTGCTCAACCCCCTTATCTACTCTTTGAGAAACAAGGATGTGAAAGAAGCTTTAAGAAAAGTTTGGGAAAGAAAAATAATGGAATGATCTTCTCAATTCATCACCATGTATCTTGAGAAAGCTGAGGGAACTTTATCCCATGTTCAGCTCTGCTCATAGGAGGCACTCTCTGGTCTTCAGGGGCTTCTGCATCTACTGCCACAGAAAGAACTGATCGTGTCATAGAGACTAAAAAGTAGTAAGGAATGTCTGCTAGTTGCATAATTGGACCCACTGGAAATATTTAGGCATGCCTTTATTCAGATGCTTCTTTCATGTTTCCAGGTGTGTGCATATTTTTTTTATTACAACCTGACATTTATATTCTTCACAATGAAGTTCTCCCCTTAAATAACCTGTACTGCTTGAGGGAAAGCCTTCCTTATTTATAATTGCCTGTTTGTAAAAAAGTTGACTCCTTGACTTTAACATTTTTTAATTGTCTAATTATTTGAGTAATACTGTAACAATTTCAGAAGCTCAGATGATATTCTACTGTCTTTATTGACTTTTTTCCTGGACAAGTAACTACTTAGTTGCTTCCAAACTGGGGGAACTTGGGCAAGTTACTTAGTTTTTCTGAGCCACAGATATCTCATCTTTTAATTGGTGTGAGTTTTAAGTATTCAGTTAGATATTACAGGTAAATCATTCAGTACATGATGGGCATTCCTGGACTTCCCTGGTGGCCCCATGGTTAAGTCTCCATGCTTCCACTGCAGGGTGCCCAAGTTTGATCCCTGGTCGAGAAACTAAGACCCTGCATGTCCCAGGCCCACCTTTTCCTCTCTGTCAGCTCCTGTGCATGCTCAGTTGCTTCAACTGTATCTGATTCTTTGCGATTCCATGGGCTGTAGCCTGCTAGACTCCTCTGCCCATGGGATTTTCCTGGCAAGAATACCGGAGTGGATTACCATGTCCTCCTCTAGGGGGTCTTCCCGGCCCAAGGATGGAGCCTACAGCTCCTGAATTGGGAGGTGAATTCTTTACCACTGAGTCAGCAAGGAAGCCCTTTTTTTCCCAATAGTGTGGAATAATTTAAATAAGATAGGAATATTTATTCTTTAAAAATGATACCTGCTCTGCTGTAAAACCACCTGAGACTGGTGTGTCTTTAAAAGGTAGACCTTTAATTATACTTCCAATTTTTTATATAGTTATTAATTTCATTTTAGGTTTTTCTCTGCTTATTGTGTCAATTTCATCATTTATATTTTGCTCAAAAATTATTTCCTTCTTCTAGATTTTCAAATTCATTGCCATGAGTTGTACATAACATTTTCTTATAAATTTTATATTTGTTCTTTAGGTCAACAACATCTCCACTTACTCTTCTAAATCTCTCCAGAGAGTTTGTTCCATTTTTTAGGACAATCCAAAAAAAGATCCTCTACCATAAAATGAGAAAAGGATTAAGTGGTCTGTAAGGATCTTCTGGACAACACCACTCCATGAGATAAACATTTGAAGAAAGGCAATGTTGAGGAAGGATTAAACACATATACTGCCTAATTCTAATCTAGCTCTGTCACTCACTAGCAATGTAAATTTGGGGAAGTTCTTTTACCTCTCTCTGCTAAGTATGTCTCATTTGGGAAATAGGGATAACAGTAAAATCTATTTTATGTATAAAAGTGTTTTGAAAATTAAATTACATAATACTTACACTTGTGAAATTTAAATGATACAATATCTAAAACAGTGTCTGACCCATAGTAACTCTTTCATAAATTGTATTAGCTGCTCACTTCTTTTGTGTGTTTCTGTGGTTATATTGCCTTACACATTCTTCATATATTTGTTTTATTTTCCTTAATAACACTTAGCAGAGGATTTTTATCAACCTTTGAAAACATTCTGTTTTGCAGTTTTCTTATTTCTACAATGTATCAGTTTTCCATTTTATTAATGTCAGATTGTTCTTTATTAACTCCCTCTTTCTCTTCATTTACTTTGTTTTTCTTTTGTCAAGTGATTGTTTTTAAACACTGAAAATCTACAAGAGAATATTTTAAACATAGTCATGTCTATTTATTATATAGTGATTAAAAATAAAATGCAGTCATTTACTATCCAGCTAAAGAAGCAATATTACTAATCCACTAGAAATTGTTCTTGCTTTACCTTCCAGGAAGTGCTTAGTCACAGGTCATATCTTTTTTAGATTTTGGTATGCTGAAAACTGGAACATAGATAAGATGTCTGGAGTACAGTAGGTATACTGAGTCAGAAGGTGACCTTGAGCCTGGAAGTTCTATGCAAAGGATGGCCTAGCAGGACGACAGAGGAGTTTGGGTCCCTGGGGACAGTATGAACCCATAATCTCTACCTCTGAGCTTCCTTTATATAAAAGAAAACAGACCCCGTCTTATAGATTTTGCATTTTATGTTATATGTGACTAAGCATAATTTACACTGCCATTGACATAGGAGAGCAGAGAAAATAGGCAATGTCATGATAGAAACAAAATTTTGTTTTTCTCCAAAGATGGGAGATACTATAACATATTTTATAGAGGAAGAAATTGATGGTATAGAAGAGAGAGGATATAGTTACAGGAGCAAAGCCTGTGAGTAAGGAAAAGGGATTGGAATCTAGCACACAGATGAGGGGACTGGCCTTAAATATTAATGAGAATAGTTCATCCATTGTCACAGGAGAGAAGGCAGACAGGTATAGGCCTAGGTAGTTCAGTAGCTTGGTGAAAAAGTTAAAGGAGTTTTCAATCGCATTTCTCTATTTTCTCAGTGAAATATGAAGTGAGTTACAAAATTAATTCTAGTTCATCTCTAAAATGGGGATGACAGTGTTTGCTTTCAAGAGTAGGCCACGTATAGTACACAGGACACAGCCAGGTCTGCTGTACGGTGCTGAAATCTCTGGCTCGGTCTCCGTGGGGTCTCTGGATCCTGGTGTGCACAAGGTTTGTTTGAGTCCTACGAGGGTCTCTGGTGGGGGTGGGGTTTGATTCTAAATGCGACTTCGCCCCTCCTACCATCTTGCTGGGGCTTCTCCTTTGCGCTTGGACGTGGGGTATCTTTTTTGATGGGATTCAGCATTCTCCTGTCGATGGTTGTTCAGCAGCGAGTTGTAATTTTGGAGTTCTTGCAGAAGAAGATGAGCGCACGTCCTTCTACTCCATCATCTTGCTGCCAAAAACTTTTTCACCAAGCTACTGAAACACCTAAGCCTATACCTGTCTGCTTTCTCTCCTGTGACAATGGATGAACTATCTCATTAACATTTAAGGCCAATCCCCTCATCTGGGTGCTAAATTCCAATCCCTTTTCCTTACTCACAGGCTTTGCTCCTACAGTTAGACCCTCTCTCTTCTGCACCATCAATTTCTTCCACTATACAAATATGTTATAGTATCTCTCATCTCAGAGGAACCAGAGATCAAATTGCCAACATCCTCTGGATCACTGAAAAAGCAAGAGAGTTCCAGAAAAACATCTACTTCTGCTTTATTGACTACATCAAAGTCTTTGACTGTGTGGATCACAACAAACTGTGGAAAATTATTAAAGAGATGGGAATACCAGACCACCTGACCTGCCTCCTGACAAATCTGTATGCAGGTCAAGAATGTAAGCATTTTTATGACAATGTTTATGGTATGGCTCTTTAGCAGACTCAAAGTCTGTGGTGATCACTTTCATTTCTCCAATTTTTCTCTTCATGCTAAACAACTACTAGACCAGCATTTTCCAATGTATAGTTCGTGGATATATATAAAAACTCCTGAGCCCCATCCCCTAAAAAATTAACCTGCATTTTAATTTGTACTTTTAATTAACTTACCAAGGGACTCCCATGCACCCTAATGTTTTAGAACCATCACACCAAAGTCAAGGGACCATGCCACTCTTATCCACCAATGTAATCCCTACACCTGGCATAATAATTCAGTAATTATTGAATGAAAGAATGAATAAATTATGGCAATCAGTCATGATTATTCCTTCAGAAACCAGAGAACACTTAACCTTAGGGCAATGGTTCTCAAACTTTTTGGTTTCAGGATCCCAAACAGCTTAACCTTAGAAAATCCCAGGTATATAAGCTACTATGTATAAAATAGATGAGAATCTACTGTATAGCACAGGGAACTCTACTCAATGCTCTGAGGTGACCTAAATGGGAAGGAAATCTTCAGAAGAGTGGATATATGTGTAACTGATTCACTTTGCTGCACAGGAGAAACCTAACACAACATTGTAAAACAGCTATATTCCAATGAAAGTTCATAAAAAGAAAACCCCAGAAAACACAAGACTATACAAATCCATTGTCTATTAGCCATTAAAGTGATGATGTCATTATACTTCCTGTAGCCTCTGGAAATTTCCTCTGTGTACTCGTAAACACATGAGAATGAAAGAAGAAAAAAAATCTTAGTATTATTTTGAAAATAGTTTTGACCCCCTGGACTTCCCAGAAGGACTACCCGTTGGGAATCACAGCTGGAGGGAATGTTTTGGTCATACAGGCAGTGTTACTGGGGTTAAGGCGCATGTACTCTAGAGCAAGGACTCCTGGATATGAGTCAACTCTTCACTGACTGGCTGCTGTGTGACATTAACTTTTCTGGCTTTTATTTTCCTTAACTGTAAAACAAGGATGTTAGTGCCTGCTTTTTAGGGATGTTGTAAGGATTAATTGAATTAAGACACTAGAAGTGCTTAAGATAGGGTGAAGCACAGAGTAAGCATGACAAAGGTACATATAAATACTATTATTAGAAATGAAGATGTCATCATTATTATTGTAAATGCTACATGACTGCACATATCTGTTATTTTCTCTGGTCCCTTCTGAAAGTTTTTTCATGAACACAAACCATATTTACAGCCCATATGTCCTTACAACCCAGTTGGCAGCTGTAGTCAGAGATAACAGATTTGGAAAATAGTTTTCTAATTTTTCCCGAGTTCTTTTTTAATTCCCTAGCAGTATTTGTAACAGTTAATTGCAAAAGGAACTTCTGTACCTCTTAGTATGATTCTGTTGCATCCTTATTCCCTTTTTCTTGCTTGCCTTTCCTGTTTTGAAAGGTACTTCTCCCCTATAGTAACATCTTTGACTCAGTTAGCTATGAAAGAGATTTTTTTCTAACTACATGTTTACTTGTTTCTCTGAATGTTCTCTTCCATCATCATTTTAGTAGCTTCCAGATTCCTTGGTGCTATTTACCTTTAAAACCCTATCAATTTTTCCCCAACTAAAGGTTTCACTTAACAAGTAAAGAGTTTTTGGCTCAGTATAAGAAAAACTTTTTTTCCCCACTTCCAAGTTGATTTAACTTTCTCTTTTCAGTTGATTGGGAAATGGAATACTTTTTTAAATTTTATTTTTTAAATTGAGGCAATATTGATTTGTAACATATTAGTTTCATGTGTATAACATTATAATTTCACTTTTAAATACACAATAGTGTGCTTTCCACCAAAAGTCTAGCTTTCACCCATCACTATACAGTTGATCTCCTTTACTTATTTCACGTTCCCTCTCAACCTCCTTCCTGTCTAGCACCAATCTGTTCTCCATGTCTATGTGTTTTGTTTGTTCATTTATTTATTTATATTTTACATTCCACATGAGTGAAATTGTATGATATTTGTCTTTCTCCATCTGTCTTATTTCACTTAGCATAATTCCCTCAAGATCTATCCAGGTTGTCACAAATGGCAAGATTTCACCTTTTTATGACTGAATGGTGTATATATATACAGTTATATATATATGAATTATATACTGTATATATATATATACACATATATGTATATATATATGTGTGTGTGTGTGCGCGTGTCACATCTTGATCCATTCATCCACTGATAAGATCATAGGTTGTTTCCGTATCTTGGTTATTGTAAATAATGTTGCAATGAACATAGAGGTGTGTATATCTTTTCAAATTAGTGTTTTTGTTTGCTTTGAATACTCAGGAGTGGAATACCTGAATTTTATAGTAGATCTATTCTTAATTTTTTGAGAAATCTCCATTATGGGTACACAAATTTACAGTCCCACCAATAGTGTATGAGAATTCCCTTTCCTCTACATCCTCTCCAATATTTGCTATTTATTGTATTTTTGATAATAGCCATTATAATAAGTGTGAAGTGATAACTTACTGTTGTTTTGATTTGTATTTCCCTAATAATTAGTGGTGTTGAACATATTTCCATTTGTCTGTTGGCCATCTCCATATCTTCTTTGGGAAAATGTCTATTCATAGCCTCTGCCCATTTTTCAATTGCATTTTTTTGTTTTTGTTTTTGTTGAGTTGTATGTGTTCTTTATATATTTTGAATGTTAACCCCTAATTGGATATATGATTTGCAAATGTCTTCCTCCATCCAATAGATTCGTCTTTGTTTTGTTGGTGGTTTCCTTTGCTGGGCAAAAGCTTTTAGTTTGATGTAGTCCCATTTATTTATCTGTTTATTTTTTTGTCACACCATGTTGCTTGTGGGATCTTAATGCCCTGACCACAGACTGAAATCAAATCTTCAACAATGAAAGCATGGAGTCCTAACCACTAGACCACCAGGGAATTCCCACCCATTTGTTTATTTTTGAGGTTATTTCCCTTGCCTGAGAAAACATACGTAAAATGATATTACTAAGGGCAATGTTAAAGAGCATATTGCCTATGTTTTCTTCCAGGAATTTTATGATTTCAGGTCTTCAAGTTTTTCTTTTTTTTTTTTTTAAATCTATTTTGAGTTGATTTTGTGTATGGTGTAAGATGGTGGTCTAGCTTCATTCTTTTTTATGTGACTGTGCAGTTTTCTCAACACCATTTATTGAAGAGATTTGCTGTTCTCCATTGTATGGTCTTGACTCATTTGTCACAAATTGAAATAATAAATTAGTTATCCATAAATGTGTGGGTTTGTTTCTGGGCTCTCAATTCTATTTCATTGATCTGTATGTCTGATTTTCTTCCATTACCATGCTGTTTTGATTACTCTAACATTGTAGTATAATTTGGAATCAGGGAGTGTGATACCTCCAGGTTTGTTCTTTTTCACTCAAGATTGCCTTGGCTTTTTGAGTTTTTTGGTGGTTCCATATAAATTTTAGAGTTTTCTATTTCTGTGAAAAATTTAATTGGGATCTTGAAAGGAATTACACTGAATCTGTAGATAACTTTAGGTAATATGAATATTTACACAATGTTAGTTCTTTAATTCATAAGTACAAAATACCTTTCCATTTCTTTGTGTCTTTTGCAACTTGTTTCAACAATGTCCTAGAGTTTTCAGTGTATAGGGTTTTCACCTCCTTGGTTTAATTTTTCCCGTGTATATTGTTCTTTTCATTGCAACTGCAAACATGATTGCTTTCTAAATTTCTTTCTGATAGTTTATTGTTAGTATATAGAAATGGAACTGATTTTTATATGTTGATTTTATATGCTGCAACTTTCCTGTATTCATTTATTGTTTATAATAGTTTTTAGTGGAATCTTTAGGGTTTCCTATACATAAGATCTTGTCATCTGCAAATAGTGACAGTTTTATTTCTTGCTTTCCATTTTGGATGCTTTTTATTTCTGTTTCTTGTATAATTTCTCTGACTAGGACTTCCGACGCTATGTTGAATAAAAATGGTGAGAGTGGGCATCCCTGTCTTTTTCCTGATCTTAGGCTGATAGTTTTCAGTTTTTTACCCTGAGTATAATATTAGTTGTGGGCTTGTGATAAATGGCCTTTATCATGTTGAGGTTTGTTCCCTCTGTATCCACCTTATTGAGAGTTTTTATCGTTAAGTGGATGTTCAGTTCAGTTCAGTCACTCAGTCATGTCTAACTCTTTGCGACCCCATGGACTGAAGCATACCAGGCTTCCCTGTCCATCACCAACTCCCAGAGCCTACTCAAACTCATGTCCATCACACCAGTGATGCCATCCAACCGTCTCATCCTCTGTTGTCCCCTTCTCCTCCTGCCTTTTCCAGCAACAGGGTCTTTTCCAATGAGTCAGATCTTCGCATCAGGTGGCCAAAGTATTGGAGTTTCAGCTTCAGCATCAGTCCTTTCAATGAATATTCAGGACTGACTTCCTTTAGGATGGACTGGTTGGATCTCCTTGCAGTCCAAGGGACTCTCACGAATCTTCTCCAGCACCACAGTTCAAAAGCATCAATTCTTCGCTACTCAGCTTTCCTTATGGTTCATCTCTCACATCCACACATGACTACTGGAAAAACCATAGCTTTGACTAGATGGACCTTTGTTGGTAAAATAATGTCCCTGCTTTTTAATATGCTGTCTAGGTTGGTCATAGCTTTTCTTTCAAGGAGCAAGTGTCTTTTAATTTCATGGCTGCAGTCACCATTTGCAGTGATTTTGGAGCCCCCAAAAATAAAGTCTTTCACTGTTCCCATTGTTTCCCGATCTGTTTGCCATGAAGTGATGGGATCGGATGCCATAATCTTAGTTTTCTGAATGTTGAGTTTTAAGTCAACTATTTCACTCTCCTCTTTCACTTTCATCAAGAGGCTCTTTAGTTTTTCTTCACTTTCTGCCATAAGGGTGGTGTCACCTGCATATCTGAAGTTATTGATATTTTCCCTGGCAATCTTGATTTCAGATTATGCTTCATCCAGCCCGACATTTCGCATGATATACTCTGCATAGGTGAAATAAGCAGGGTGACAATATACAGCCTTGACATACTCCTTTCCCGATTTGAAACCAGTCTGTTGTTCCATGTCCAGTTCTAACTGTTGCTTCTTGACCTGCATACGGATTTGTCAGGAGGCAGGTCAGGTGGTCTGGTATTCCCATCTCTTTAAGGATTTTCTCCAGTTTGTTGTGATCCACACAGTCAAAGGCTTTGGCATAGTCAATAAAGCAAAAGTAGATGTTTTTCTGGAACTCTCTTGCTTTTTCAATGATCCAGCAGATGTTGGCAATTTGATTTCTGGTTCCTCTGGCTCTTCTAAATCCAGCTTGAACAATGGAAGTTCACAGTTCATGTACTGTTGAAACCTGGCTTGGAGAATTTTGAGAATTATTTTGCTAGCGTGTGAGATGAATGCAATTGTGTGGTAGTTTGAAGATTCTTTGGCATTCCCTTTCTTTGGTATTGGAATGCAAACTGACCTTTTCCTGTCCTGTGGCCACTGCTGAGTTTTCCAGGTTTGTTGGCTGTTGAGTGTAGCACTTTCACAGCATCATCTTTTAGGATTTGAAATAGCTCAACTGGAATTCCATCACCTCTACTAGCTTTGTTCATAGTGATGATTCCTAAGGCCAACTTAGGTGAGTGACATTTTAGGAACCAGTGAACTAAAATGGACTGGGATGGGTGAATTTAAATCAGATGACCATTATATCTACTACTGTGGGCAAGAATCCCTTAGAATAAATGAAGTAGCCATCATGGTCAACAAAAGAGTCCAAAATACAGTACTTGATGCAGTCTTAAAAATGGCAGCATGATCTCTGTTTCCAAGGCAAACCATTCAATATCACAGTAATTCAAGTCCATGCCCCAACCAGTAATGCTGAAGAAGCTGAAGTTGAACAGTTCTATGAAGACCTACAAGACCTTCTAGAACTAACACCCAAAAAAGATGTCCTCTTCATTATAGGAGACTGGAATGCAAAAGTAGGAAGTCAAGAGCTACCTGGAGTAACAGGCAAATTTGGCCTTGGAGTACAAAATGAGGCAGGGCAAAGGCTAACAGAGTTTGGCCAAGAGAACGTGGTGGTCATAGCAAACACCCTCTTCCAACAACACAAGAGAAGACTCTACACATGAACATCACCAGATGGTCAATACCAAAATCAGATTGATCATATTCTTGGCAGCCAAAGATGGAGAAGCTCTATACAGTCAGCAAAAACAAGACCAGGAGCTGACTGTGGCTCAGATCATGAACTCCTTATTCCTAGATTCAGACTTAAATTGAAGAAACTAGGGAAAACCACTAGATCATTCAGGTATGACCTAAATCAAATCCCTTACAATTATACAGTGGAAGTGATGAATAGATTCAAGGGATTAGATCTGATAGACAAAGTGCCTGAAGAACTATGAATGGAGGTTCGTGACATTGTACAGGAGGCAGTGATCAAGATCATCCTAAAAAAAAAAAAAAAAAAAAGATCATCCTCAAGAAAAAGAAATGAAAAAGGCAAAATGGTTGTCTGAAAAGGCCCTATAAATAGCTGAGAAAAGAAGTAAAAGGCAAAGGAGAAAAGGAAAGATATACCCATCTGAATGCAGAGTTCCAAAGAATAGCAAGGAAAGAGAAGAAAGCCTTCCTCATTGATGAGTGCAAAAAAACAGAGGATAACAATTGAATGGGAAAGATTAGTGATCTCTACAAGAAAATTTGAGATACCAAGGGAACATTTCATGCAAAGATGAGTGCAATAAAGGACAGAAATGGTATGGACCTAACAGAAGCAGAAGATATTAAGAAGTGGCAAGAATACACAGAAGAACTGTACAAAAAAGATCTTCATGACCCAGATAAGTGGATGTTGGATCTTGTCAAATGCTTTTTCTACTCTATTGAGATAATCACATGATTTTTTCCTTCATTTACTAATGTGGTGTATCATGCTGATTGACTTGCAGATGTTGAACCATCCTTGCATACCTGGAATATATCTTACTGGATCATGGTGTGCTGTGCTGTGCTGTGCTTAGTCACTGTCGTGTCCAACTCTTTGTGACTCCATGGACTGCAGTCGGTCAGGCTCCTCTGTCCATGGGGATTCTCCAGGCAAGAATACTGGAGTGGGTTGCCACACCCTCCTCCAGGGGATTGTCCCAACCCAGGAAACAAAGCCAGGTCTCCCGCATTGCAGACAGATTCTTTACCATCTGAGCCACCAAGGAAGCCCAAGAAGACTGGAGTGGGTAGCCTACCCCTTCTCCAAGGGATCTTCCTGACCTAAGGATTGAACCAAGGTCTCCTGCATTGCAGGAGGATTTTTTACCAGCTGATCCACCAGGGAAGCATGATCATGGTGTGTGATAACTTAAATGTACTATTGTATTTGGTTAGCTAATATTTTGTTGAGGATTTTTGCATCTATATTCATCAGTAATATTGACCTGTAATTTTCCTTTTTTGTGGTGCTCTTGCCTGGTTTTGGTATTGGCACAATCATTTTGTAAAACGAGTTAGGAACCATTGCCTCCTCTTCAATTTTTTTGGAATAGTTTAGAGGACTGGTATTAAATATCCTTCGAATGTTTGGTAGAATTCACCAGGGAAGCCATCTTGTCTTGGACTTTTGTTTTGAGGGAGGTTTCTATTACTGTTTCAATCTCATTACTAGAGATCAGTCTATTCAGATTTTCTATTTCTTGATGATTCAGTCTTGGTTGTATGATTTTATGACTCAAAGAATTTACCTATTTTTTAGGTTGTCCAATTTGTTGTTGTATAGCTGCTCATAGCATTCTCTTATAATCCTTTGTATTTCTGTCATTTGTTATAATTCCTCTTCTCTCATTTCTGATTTTGTCTTTATTTTTTATCTTTTCAAAGAACCAACTCTTAGCTTCATTGATCTTTTCTGATATCTTTTTAGTCTCTGTTTCATTTAATTCCACTCTGATTTTTATTATTTTCTTCTTTGGACTTCATTTGTTCTTTTCTAGTTCCTTTAAATACAAAGTTAAGTTGTTTATTTGAGGTTTTTCCTGTTTCTTGAGGTAGGCTTATGTTGCCATAAACTTTCCTTCTAGTACCCCTTTTGCTGCATCCCATAGATTTTGGTATGTCATCATTTTTGTCTTCAGGTATTTTTTTATACTTCTCCTTTGATTTCTTCATTGACTCAATCATTTTTCAGTAACATGTTGTTCAGTCTCCACCTATTTTTCCCAGCTTTTTTATTGTAATGGATTTCTAGTTTCACATTGTTATGTATGGAAAAAATGTTTGATATGATTTCAATCTTCTTAAATTTACTGAAAGCTGTTTCGTGTCCCAGGACCTAGTCTATATCCTTGAAAATATTTTATGTGCACTTGAGAAGAATGTTTATTCTATTGCTTTTGAATGGGGTTTTCTGCATAAATCTATTAAGTCCACCTGATTTAAGACTGATATTTTCTTGTTGAATTTCTGTCTGGATAATCTATCCATTGATGTAGTGGGATGTTAAATTTCCCAACTACTATTGGTCAATTTCTGCTGCTGTCAATTTCTCTTTATAGGTCTATTAATAATTGATTCATAGATATTAGTTCCATCTGTATTAATAAATGTTGTATCTTCTTGAAGGACTGTCCCCTTTGTCATTAGGTACATCTTTGTCTCTTGTTACTTTATTTTCTTTTTTTTTTTTTTTTACTTTTTTATTTTTATTTTTTTACTTTTTTTTTACTTTTTTTTTTTTACTTTTTTTACCTCTTTTTACTTTATTTTCTTAAAGTCTATTTTATCTGATATGAGTAGTGGTTGTACCTGCTTTATTTTGGCTGCCATTTGATTGGTGTATCATCTTCCATCCCTTCACTTTGAGCCTATGTTGTTCTTTAGAGCTAAGTCTCACAAAGGCAGCGTATAGTTGGTCTTGTTTTTTAATCCATCCAGCCACTCTGTATCCTTTACTTAGTGAATTCAATCCATTTGCATTTAAGGTGAGTATTGATAGATGAGGACTTAGTCCTGCCATTTAATCTTCTGTTTTCTAGTTCCTCTTTATCTCCATTGTTTCTTTTTCCTTGTGTTTCTGTCTATTATTTTGGTTTGGTGGTTTTCTATGATGTTTTTCTGTTTCCTCTTGTTCATGTTTCATGTCTCTGCTCCAATTTTGTGTGTGTGTGTGTGTGGTTACCATGAGGTTTGAATAAAATATCTCATAGTTAAAGTAGTCCTTTTTAGGACTATAGTTTCTTTTTTGATAGCATCTTGTCTTCATGTGTCTATATAGGTTTGTCCTTTTCCTCTTCCCTTCCATGTTCTTATTGTCACAAATTATCCTTCTTTATATCATGAGTTCATTACCAAATTGAAGAAGCTATAGTTATTTTAAATACTTTTCTCCCTTTAAACTTTATACTATATTATTTAACAGTATTCTGATACAGAGTTCTAATTTTTCTGATTCTGTCTGTTCATCACCTTATTCAAAGTTTTGTGTACTTTTGCCTTTTTGCTTCAGGTTTAAACGCTCCCTTCAACATTTCTTGTAAATAGATCTAGTGGTGATGAACTCTCTTAGCTTTTGTTGGTCTGGGAAAGCCTTTATTCCTCCTTCATATCTGAATAATAACTTTGCTGGATAGCGTATTACTCGCTGAAAGTTTTTATCTTTCAGTATTTTGAGTATGTCATTTTGCTGTCTTCCGGCCTGTAGAGGTTTTACTGAGAAATATGCTGATAGCCTATCGAGGTACATTTGTAGGTTACTCTTTTTTCCCTTGATATCTTTTAAATTCTTTCTTTGTCACTGACTTTTGATAGTTTTAATATAATATGTCTTGGAAAAGGTCCTGCTGCACTGATACAATTAGATGTTGTACTAGTTTCATGAATGTATACATCCATTTCCTTCCCCAGGTTTGGAAAATTCTCAGTTATTATTTCTTTAAAAGTTCTTTTCTCCCTCTTCCTCCTTTCTTCTGGGATACCCATTATCTTTATGTTGCCTTTCCTAATGTAGATAGTTCTCATAGTTTCTTCATTGAAAACAAAACAAAACTTGGTTTTATTATCTCCTCTTCTACATGAATCATTTCTAGATTTCCATCTTTGAGTCTGTGAATTATCTCTTCTATATGGTCTTCTCTATTTTCAATGCTTTCTAATGCATTTTTCATCTCATTTATTGAGCTCTTCATCTCCACAATTTCTACTTGGTTCTTTTTTAGAGTTTCATTCTCTTTGGCAAAATATTCCTTCTGTTAATTGATTCTATTCCTGAGCTCATTGAGCTGTCTTCTGTATTTTCTTGTAGCTCATTTAATTTCTTCATGACAGCTATTTTTGAATTCTAACAGTTGGATTAGAAATCTTCTGTAATTTTGTTTCAGTCCTATGGACTTGTCACTTTCTTTTTTTGATACTGTGTTACCATGTTTTTTATGATGCTGGATGAACAGATCCTCTGCCAGCACATTTGAAATAGTGAACACTTTTGTTATTTAAGTAGTTTTGTTTACTTTTAACAATGTAACAGACCAGTCGCTAGAAGGCCTTTCTTTTGTTTATCAGTAGGTGGTGCTATAGCACAAGTTTTTGGTGTCTCTTACCAGCGCTGCTGCCCATATTTGAGAATCAGCACTTTCCACCTTCCATGACTTTTGCCAAAGGTGTCACTGCGGCCCTTGTCATAGCTGCCTGGGCCTCTGGGGCTCCTAGTGCCTTGCTGCTGCTGGTGACGCTGGTGTTGCTGGTGTCACCACCAGGGGCACTGGGATGGCGGGAACCTTTGTTTTGTCCAAAGTTGTCTGGGTTGCAAGCATTGCCACCGCGATGAGAGAGGAGGGGAAGAGCTGGGGGAGCCAGGGTCAGGCACACCTCCACCATGTCTGGGGTTGTTTGGTTTGCAGTAACTGCTGCAGTAGGCAAGGGCAGGGGGGCACGGAGCGTTGTAGGCGCCACCACAGTTGGAAGGACTGTCTTGGCCCCACCAGTGCCGTGGCCGTTTCCAGTGCAGCAGAGATGCTGAAATTGTGTCTGCTGCCCCTCCTCCTGCCATCCGTGTGCGAGGCTCACTGCTGTGAGCAAGGGGCTGGGATCCTGGGCACTGCCTCTGCTGTCTACCCACCTTCTACCTCCTCTGGGTTCCAATCCACCCACCTTCACAGGTACAGATGTATGGATCTCTCTAGCATCCTGGTGTGTTGGGTAGGGAGCTTTTCTTGAGTCAGGGATGTTTTACTAGTTGTAAATTGAAGGTGTGAAACAAAGGGAGCTTCTCACACTACACGATCCTCCAGGAAAACTTTAAAATAATATTTAAAACCCAGATTAGGAGGTTATATATATGTGTGTGTGTGTGTGTGTGTGTGTGTGTGTGTGTGTATAAGCTACAGTTTTTCCAGTAGTCATGTACGGATATGAGAGGCAGATAATAAAGAAGGCTGAGTGCTGAAGAATTGATGTTTTTGAACCGTAGGGCTAGAGAAGACTCATAAGAGTCCCTTGGACTATAAGGAGATCAAACCAGCCAATCCCAAAGGAAATCAACCCTGAATATTCCTTGGGACAAGGACTGATGCTGAAGCTGAAGCTCCAATACTTTGGCCATCTGATCTGAAGAGCTGACTTATTGGAAAAGACCTTGATGCTGGGAAGGATTGAGGGCAGGAGGGGAAGAGGGTGACAGAGGATGAGATGGTTGGATGGCATCACAGACTCAATGGACATAAGTTTGAGCAATCTCAGGGAGACAGTGAAGGACAGAGGAGCCTGGCAGGCTCCGTGGAGTCGCAAAGAGTTAGACAAGCCTGAGAGAGACTGATCAGAAACTGTTTAGGGATCGGACCTGCATCCCCTGAACTGGAAGGCGATTCTTAACCACTGGACCACCAGAGGAGTCCCTATCCTTCTACACATTTTTTCCTATGCATATACTTCAGAAAAACAAAACCAACTATACCTACTGTTTTATAATGTGCTTTTTTTTATTGTGGTAAAATTCACATAATATACATTTCACTATTTTAACTATTTTAAAGTATACAATTCAGTGGCACTTAATACATTCACAGTGTTCTGCAATCATTACCACTATCTAATTCCAGAACACTTTCAGCGTCACAAAAGGAAACCCCATAGCCATTACGCAGTCTTAGCCCATTCTTTCTTCCTAGCCCATGGCAACCATTAATATGCCTTTTGCTTCCGTGGGTTTGTCTATTCTAGATATTTCAGATAAATGGAATCACACAATATGTGGCCTTTTGTGTCTGGCTTCTTTCACTTAGCACAGTATTTGCAGGGTTCATCCATGTTGTAGCTTAGTGGGATAAGAAGTTTTCCATTATATGGATATACCACATCATATGCATTCATTTATCAGTTGATGGTCATTTGAGTTGTTTCCATCTTTTCTCTATGAATATTTATATCTAAATCTTTGTTTGAACACCTGTTTAGTAAATGCATAAGAGCAGAATTGCTGGCTCACATAGTAATTCTATGTCTCACCTATTGAGGAAATGCCAACCTATTTTCCAAAACAGCATTTACGCTCCTACCAGCAATACATGAGAGGTCCAGTTCCTCCACATCCTTGCCAACAATTGTTATTTTCCGTTTGTTGCTATTGTTCTTATAGTTCTCCTAGTAGGTGTGAGGCAGTAGAGTAGTATCTCATTGTGGTTTTGAATTGTATTTCCCTAATGACTAATGATGCTTGACATCATTTTCATGTGATTATTGGCCATTTGCAAATTTTTTGGAGAAAAATGGCAAAAGACTTTTTTATTCAAGGCTTTTTCCATTTTTTAATTGGATGCAATGATAAGAAAATTTTTTTACTTAGGAATATACCATGGGCATCTTTTACTCTTCTTATACCAGTATAATATAGTATAACATTTCAATCTCTAGGTTTATTATACTTTAAAAATCAACTAGGACTTCCCTGGCAGTCTGATGGCTAGGACTCTGCGCTTCCACTGCAGGGGGCATGGGTGTGGAGTAAAATTTTAAAACAAGAATAATAATAAAAAAATCAACAACTATATTGTTTCTCTGGTGGCTCAGACAGTAAAGAGTCTGCTTACAATGTTGGAGACCTGGGTTCAATCCCTGGGTTGGGAAGATCCCCTGGAGAAGGAAATGGCAACCCACTCCAGCGTTCTTACCTGGGAAATCCCATGGATGGAGGAGCCTGGCAGCCTACAGTCCATGGGGTTGCAAAGGGTAGGACACAACTGAGCAGCTAACACACACACCGAACTGTGTGTTATATTTAGATATTTTATTTAGAATATTATGTTATAATATTAGATATTATGTAAATATAATAATTTAATCTAAATATATTATATTTAGATATATTTATATTTAAGATATTTAAAACTGCTTGCACTTTTAAAATTAATGATGTACTGAACATTTCAGTAGGTAACTCCTTACATATGTCCAAAAGTATTCCTGTAAAAAATTCCTAGATGCAGAATTGCTGGGTCAAGGGTAGGCAATTTTTTTTTTGTGGCCAAGCCATGCAGCATGCAGGATTTTAGCTTCTTGACCAGGGCTCAAACCTGTGCTTCCTGCAGTAAAAGTGCAGAGCCCTAACCACTGGACAACCAGAGAATTCCCAAGGGTAGGTAATTTTTAATCTGTATATATAAGATGTTAAGTTGCTTTCCATTACAGTTTACCAATTTACAGTCCTATCAGAGGAATAAGAAAATCCCTATTTCCTTGCGTACTCATCAATGATGGGTTTTATGCATTTAAAAGTAACAACATGACTGACACAAAATAGCATCTTATTGTTTTAAATTGCATTTATTTAGGGCCTTCTCTGGCAGTCCAGTGGTTAAGATTCTTCACTTCCATTGCAGGGGGCACAGGTTCTATCCTTGGTTGGGGAACTAAGATCTCACATGCTGAGCAGTGCAGCCAAAAAATAGATAGATAAATAAATAAATTGAATTTATTTAACTACTATGATTACAAATCACCTTTCATAGATTTATTGGCCATTTAAGTTTCTTTACTGTATTTCTTTATTTGGTAAATTGGCTGTTTTGTCTTTATCAATTTCTCTGTAAGAAAAGATTCAGAGACTTCCCTGATGGTCCAGTGGCTAAGACTCCATGCTCACAATGCAGGGGGCCGGGGTTTAAACCCTGGTGAGGGATCTAGATCCCACATGTCACATCTAAGACCCAAAGCAGCCAAATAATAAAAATAAATATTAAAAAATAAAAGATTCAGTACTGATACTAACCATCTTTTAGTTTTATGTTATTCTGTCATCCTTTAACTTTACATTTGAACTTTACCTTTATTTATTGTAATTTTTTTGATAGAAAACTTAAAATTTTTAATGTAAAATCAATCTTTTTCCTTTCAGTTTCTACTTTGTTGTTCATTTGCTTAGTAGTGTCCAACTCTTTATGACCCCATAAGCAGCAACACGCCAGGCTTCCCTGTCCTTCACCATCTCTGGGAGTTTGCTCAAACTCATGTCCATTGAGTTGGTGATGCCATCCAACCATCTCATCCTCTGTTGTCCCCTTCTCCTCCTGCCGTCAATCTTGCCCAGTACCAGGGTCTTTTCCAATGAGTCAGCTCTTTGCATCAGGTGGCCAAAATACTGGAGCTTCAGGTTCAGCATCAGTCCTTCCAGTGCATATTCAGGGTTGATTTCCTTTAGGATTGACTGGTTTGATTTCCTCGCTGTTCAAGAGGCTCTCAAAAGTCTTCTCCAACACCACAATTTGAAGGCATCAGTTCTTCGGCACTCAACCTGTTTTATTGTCCAGCTCTCATATCCGTACATGACTACTGGAAAAACCATAGCTTTGATTATACAGACCTTTGTAGGTAAAGTAATATCCCTGCTTTTTAATACACTGTCTAGGTTTGTCACTGCTTTTCTTCCAAGGAGCAAGCATCTTGTGATTTCATGGCTGCAGTCACCATCTGCAGTGATTTTGGAGCCCCCAAAAATAAAGTCTCTCACTGTTTCCATTGTTTCCCCATCTATTTGCCATGAAGTAATGGGACCAGATGCCATGATCTTAGTTTTTTAAATGTTGAGTTTTTTTTTAAAATGTTGAGTTTTAAGCCAGCTTTTTCACTCTCTTCTTTCACCTGCATCAAGAAACTCTTTAGTTCTTCTTCTGCCATAAGGGTGGTATCATCTGCATATCTGAGGTTATGGATATTTCTCCCACAATCTTGATTTCAGCTGTGCTTCATCCAGCCTGGCATTTTGCATGATGTACTCTGCATGTAAGTTAAATAAGCAGGGCAACAATATACAGCCTTGACATACTCATTTCCCAATTTCGAACCACTCCATTGTTCCATGTCTGGTTCTAACTGTGGCTTCTTGATCTGCATACAGATTTTTCAGAAGGCAGGTAAGGTGGTCTGGTATTCCCATCTCTTTAAGAATTTTCCACAGTTTGTTGTGATCCACACAGTCAAAGGCTTTAGCTCATAGTCAATGAAGTGGAAGTAGATGTTTTTCTGGAATTCTCTAGTATTTTCTATGATCCAAAGGATGTTGGCAATTTGATCTCAAGTTCCTCTTCCTTTTCTGTATGCAGGTTGTACATCTGGAAGTTCTTGGTTCACATGCTGTTGAAGTATAGTTTGAAGGGTTTTTGAGCATTACTTTGCTAGCATGTGAAATGAGTGCAGTTGTGTGGTAGCTTGAACATTCTTTGGCATTGCCCTTCTTTAGGATTGGAATGAAAACTTGACCTTTTCCAATCCTGTGGCCACTGCTGAGTTTTCCAAATTTGCTGGCATATTGAGTGCAGCACTATAACAGCATCATCTTTTAGGATTTGAAATAGCTCTGCTGGAATGCCATCACCTCCACTAGCTTTGTTCATCACCTCCACTAGCTTTGTTTGCAGTTTCTGCTATTAATGTTATATCTAAAAGCTCTCATTTGACCTGGGCTGTATAAATAATTACCTATATTTCTTCTCATATTTTTATGATTTTGATTTTTCCCATTTATGTCTAGAATTTATTTTGGTATATGGTATATGATAGAAGTTTAACTTAGTACAGTTATGCAGTTATTCCAATATCATAAACTGATTTTAGTTCATGATTAACTAACTGATAAGAAATAGTACTACTAAAAGTTATTAAATCTTATACTGGAGCTCTTCTTTTGACTCTATTCTATTCCATTCATCTATCTATCTATTCTGATGTCAATACCATAGCGTTTTAATTTTTCATCTTACACATTAATAGCTGATAGACCAAGCCTCATCTTACTACTATTGCTAGAAACCCTTTCTTTGTTCTTTCTTTTTCTTCTTTCCTGACTTCTTGTTCTTTCATTATCATCTGTTTATTCTTCCAGATGCACCTTAGAATAACTATTGAAAACAAAACAAGACAAAAAACTTGAAGTAGCAGCTGTAGACACTGAGAACTGCCAATAGTAGTATTAATATTATGGGGTTGCCTTTAGGATCTGGCTGCAGTTTGAGATCACGAATTTGTTGTGGAACCAGCTGCCATGATTGAGTGACTTTCTCCAGTGACCATGACTGTTAATTTTTTAACAGAGACTGAATGACTGTCAGAATGTTGCATAGGAGTTTCTATGTTGAAGTTCCCTCAGACTTAGTGTATTTATTTATTCATTCAGTCAACATGTATTGAATGTCTCCTACATGCCATTCCCTTAGCTAGGTTCTGGGTTTATAAAGAGGAACAAAACATAGTTCCTGCTTCAAAGGTGGGCACATAAAGATAATTTCATCTGTGGGGGAAGAAAAAAACTTCTCTACTTTCTTGGTTTAGTAGCTGGAGCTTGCAAATTAAATTCATAAAAGTCAAATTAACAGGAAAAAAGGCATATACATTTCACTTGTTAATATTTCAATTTTTATATATACAGAGACTCTTCATAGAAAAGAAATGATGGCTCAAAGAGGTGCTTAGACACAGGGGATTATATAGTATTTTAACAAAGGGTGATAAACTGTGGAGAAGTGACAAGACAAAGGAGAAGCATTTTAGGGCTCTAGGAGTGGTAGATTTCAGGAAACTAAATATATGGGGAAAACTGATAAAAGATAATGGTGATTTTAGTAAGGTTGTTTGTGTACATTCATGATGGTGCTGACTCTGTCTGCCGTGTAATAGTTGCTTTTCTTCCTCCCACTATGAGAGATAGGAGGGGATGACCTTTACAAAGGGAAATTTATATTCCACTTTTATTAGAGGGAGGGCAAAGGGCTCTTTCTGAGTGTGCTGCTTATTTGCCTTCTAATCAAGACAACCTCCATGCCAATGTGACACATTTTGGGGTGATGCCTTCTGATCCCCTTCATAATAAGTATAGAATTATGTGTAGAGCACTGTAAAAGTACCTGGTAGTGAGGAGAGAAGTCAGGGAAGCTTCCCGAAGTAGGTGAAGACTAAACTGAGTCTTGAGGAATCAGTACCAGTTAGCAATTTGGAGCTAGGACTATTTACCACTGCTTGAATAAGGCACATAAGAAACATATGTGCCAAAGTGAGATGTTTTGACTTGGCTATTTTGACATGACATGGCTTTAACTTCTCGCTGAAGTTTTGATTGTTCTGACTTTTCACCAATGTGTGCAAAAAACAGTCCTGACTCCCACCTTGCCCATCACTGAGTCACTGCCGTCATCATCATCACCCTTGAAAGTGAAAGTCACTCAGTCGTGTCTGACTCTTTGAGACCCCCGCCCCCGCCACGGTCTATACAGTCCATGGAATTCTCCAGGCAAGAATACTGGAGTGGGTAGCCTTTCCGTTTTCCAGGGGATCTTCCCAACCCAGGGATTGAACCTGCGTCTCCTGCATTGCAGGCAGATTCTTTACTGCCTGAGCCACCAGATTATGGGTGGGTCCATTTAAAAAACACCATCACTGGGGTTTCCCTGCTAGTCCAGTGGTTAAGAATCTGTCCTGCAATGTAGGGGACATTAGTTCAATCCTTGCTCCAGGAAGATCCCACGTGCCATGGGGCAATTAAGCCTGTGCGCCACAAGTATTGAGACTGTGCTCTGGAGCTTGCAAGCTGCAACTACTGAAGCCTGAGCACCCTAGAGCCTGTGTTTCACAAGGGAAGCCATCTCAATGAGAAGCCCAACACCATAACTACAGAGTAGCCCCCACTCTCCGCAAGCAGAGAAAGCCCATGTGCAGCAATGAAGACGCAGAGCAGTCAAAAAACAAAACAAAAAACAAAACCATCACTGCTGAGAAACCAAATCTTAATGTTGGAGAATGAATTAAAGGTCATCTATTCCAACCATTACTGGAGAAGAGAATGGCAAACCACTTCAGCATTCTTGCCTTGAGAACCCCATGAACAGTACAAAAATGCAAAAAGATATGACACTGAAAGATGAACTCCCCAGGTCGGTAGGTGTACAATATGCTACTGGAAAAGAGCAGAGAAATAGCTCCAGAAGGAATGAAGAGGTTGAGCCAAAGCAGAAACAATGCCCAGCTGTGGATGTGTCTGGTGGTGAAAATAAAGTCTGATGTTGCGGTGTTGGAGAAGCCTGTTGAGAGTCCCTTGGACAGCAAGGAAATCCAACCAGTCAATCCTAAAGGAAATCAGTCCTGAATATTCATTGGAAGGATTCATGCTGAAACTGAAGCTCCAATACTTTGGCTATCTGATGCAAAGAGCTGACTCATTAGAAAAGACCCTGATGCTGGGAAAGATTGAAGGCAGGAGGAGAGGATGAGAAGGTTGGATGGCATCACTGACTCAATGGACATTAGTTTGAGCAAGCTCCCGGAGACGGTGAAAGACAGAGAAGCCTCGTGTGCTACAGTCCATGGGGTCACAAACAGTTGGACATGACACAGAAGCTGAACAACAACATTCCAACCATTTGGTTGATACTTGTAAACTCACTTCAACAACTTAACTGTACAGAAGTGCATTGCACAAAACACCTCAAACATTACCCAGAGGTTGAGACTAACTTCAAAGCAGCTCATCTTTAGAAAGGTGTTCCATTTCTCTCTTTTGCTTGAAAACCAGCCTCTCTGCCTCTCTATAATAGGACACCATTGGACCCAGCTTCACATCTTGGGCTCACTAACAATAGTTTCTCTTCCTCATAATTATCTGTGAGATTTACAAAGACATCAGTCCTGTTTCTCTTATGCCATGACATTGAGTCCTCTCATTTTGTCTAAAGCACGAGAGTGGATACATAGCAGTTTCTTTATACATAAAGTGAGCACAGAATTATAAAGAAGCAAAGCTCCTCTATCTGAGGAGCTTGGACTTGTAGGAAAATACTTTATAAATAAAACTTTAAAAGGCAAGGAAAAATAGACAAGAGTCAACAAAAACAACTCATTCACTCTGGATTGAACACAGGAAAAGTTTCTGAGAAGAAAAATAAACCAAAGATTCAGATCATAAGTAGAATCAAGAATAACATATAGGACTTACCAGATGGTCCAGTGCTTAAGAATCTGCCTGCCAAACCTGGGACACTGTTCAATCTCTGGTCTGAGAAGATCCCACATGCCACGGGGCAACGAAGCCCATGTACCACAACGACTGAAGCCTGTTGCAGAGCCCATCTCTGCAACAAGAGAAGCCATGGCAATGAGAAGCCTGCACAACATAACTAAAGAGTAGCCTCCGCTACCCACACTAGAGAAAGCCCATGTGCACCAATGAAGACCCAGAGCAGCCAGAAATAAATAAGTTTTAAAAAAATTTTATAAAAAATAAAAAGGAATAACATGAACCACAAAATATAATTAAAATAAGCTGAAAAAATATAGGCAAAGAAGGAAAACCAAAAGAAACAGAAGACAACTCCCATTAAGTAAACAGCATCTGAGTTACAAAGCAACACATACCGGTTTAATAGCCTAGGAAATTATACAGGAGGCCCTTCCCCTGAATTTTTCTTTTTTTTCTATTTTTAAATTTAATTTTAAAAAGTTTTTTACAGTGTTGTGTAAAAACACAACTGTATATGTGTGCTTCTGCCATACAGCAATGCAAATCAGCTGCAATTATAGATACAGCCCTTCCCTCCCCAGCCTTCCTCCCCTTCCCCCATCCTATTCCTCCAGGTCATCACAGAGCACCAGACTCCCTAAATTTTTATACATGGGAAAGCATATTAAAACGAACTACAGGCAACTGTTTTTCGTCCCCTTCCTCCTTTGTCTCCTCCTCCAATTCTGCAGTTAGGGATAAGGAGGGCCTGGTAGAGTCTGGGCTCTCCATAAAAAGCCAAACATGTGTAAAATATACAGGAAGAGCAAACAGCTAGGGGACAGTTCTATACATTTATTAATACTTTAACTCTTGGAAGGTTTTAAACACACTATTATAATGAAAGAAAACAGCACCAACTTGAAGTTTTCCTGCCTTTCCTCCAGAACGAGTCACTTGCTGCTCAGTCACCAATAGCCCAGCTACAAGGGCAGTCTCCTAGATTCCCTGTGCCCTGGACATGGACCTCTGATCACTACAGTGCTCAGATCCTGTCATCCTTATAGGAAACACTGCTTAACAGTGACACCCACTGCCACTGTCCTGCTCAATCCAGCAATTAAACATCGAACTTGAAGCAGCACTGGCTGGACAAGCCAAGAAGGAACGGTGTGTACACAGAGCAAACCAAAATGGGCCTGGACAGTAAAACAAAATCCTGATGGGGTAATCATCTCTTCTCACTAAGATAAAGGATATCTCAGCCCTGACGGTGAGTAGAGAGAGGCTGCAGGCCATTCACTGGTCCAAGCAAGCGAGGTCAGCTCCGATTACTCCTGGGTAGTTGAGTTTACTGATTTTCTGGCTTGAGTCCAGGATTGCATAACACATGGAGGCCCAAGGGCTGGGAATGACCCAGAAGGGCCCTGTGCCTCCAGCCTACTTGCTACGCGCTTGGCGTGTGTCACAGCCCAGGTGGACTCATAGCAGGGGAGGGATTTGGCACATACCCCACAGTGAGCAGAGACTCCTTCTCCAACGAAGCCACAAGCCACTGACACACGCCATTACCTGGAGGGAAGAAGGCCCTTTGTGAGACCTCGACCCCGGGCAGCAAAAAGGCCACAAGATGGCAGCAGAGGACACAGCCCAAGACACAAAACCTGAGCCATCTGCAAAAGCTGACACCTCATTTGGGAAATGTCTGTTGTCTGCAATCATGTATTAGAGGTCAGAATAAATGACTGAATTTCAAAAAAAATCAGGGTAAAATTCATCAACATGGAGAATTTCCCAACCACCTCAGAATTCAGCCGCATATGAAGCCACATATTTCTTAAATGCTTAAAGTAGGGGATGGGGTCAAGGCCTTTAAAACTGACGTCAGCAGGAATCTTGTCATAGTCACTTCTTTCTGTGAAGTTCCAATGCGCAGCAATTCAAGTAAAACATGAGTGACTTTTATAGCGGCTGCCAAACTGATGAAGGGACAGATACAATGGTTGCTGGGAAGCACTGCAGCAAAGCAGAATGCTTTCATGGAGCAGCTAGGAACTCTGTCAGTAGGCAGTAGGCCGAGAAGGGGTGGGGGGATAACGAGGACCACAGGACAAGTCTCACAGTCTTCACTTGCAGCTAGCAGAGGACAATGCACGGGAAAGGGGCAACAGTAGCACTGGGACTAAATCTCTGATCTTCCAATTTATCCTCTTAATTCTCTTTTGGTTACATACTCTTTGCCACCCGTGAAGCTGTCACTCCCAAAAATTGCCAAATAATCCCTGTTGGGGCAAAATACCCCTCCCAGAAAACCAATATGAGAGGGATATGATTCTTAAAAAATGGCTTTGAGAACCTAATATTAAATCTCTACAGGACTCTTGAATTTTATAAAAGGCTTTGATGGCCTACAAGAACCATATTGCACATCTAAACTCTAAATTTCTACCATATGTGTATATAAAGGAGACATAATAATTGAAGGACTATGAGCCAAATCTGGTACTGTTTTAAGAAAATCAGTTGTTAACATTTTAAAATCAGAAGATTTTACATTTAAAAAGTCAGAATTTCTGACTATTATAGAAAAATTGGAACAATGGCAATACTAAGCCCACAGTCCCACATGGCAATAATTGGGTAGAGTTGAGTAGGGTTAGTCTTTAAACAGAATGTGGGCTCTCTAGTTTGCCATAGTTCCCATCTCTCCCTATTAACTCATGCCTAATCTGCTTCACTCATTTACACTATTTCTCATCTCTATAGGCAATTTATTTTCAACCTCTGAAGCGCTTTATAAAGTTTTTTTTTCTTTTTCTCATGTGTGATTTATTTGAGCCTTAGTACTCCAGTAAGGTAGAGAGGGTAAATATTATAATCTCCATTTAAGCAAAATGCACTGCAGAGAGGTCTGATTTGCCCAAACTTACACATCAAAACCAGAGTCTAGATTTTCTGACTCCCAATCTTATTATTCTGGGCAGGGGGAACTATTAAGTTTCTATTAAGAACTTCATTTTATGGACTTCCCTGGAAGTCTAGTGGCTGGAACTTCATGTCTCCAACTGTAGGGGGCATGGGTTCCATCCCTGGTCAGGGAACTAAAATCCTGTGAGGCATGTGACATGGACCAAAAAAAGAACTTCATTTTAGTGGTTCATGTATCAAAACCAGAGAAGTAGATACAGGTATAACTGCTGGAATGGATGAATTCCCACTGTTTAGTTGTTCAAGAATCCTTGCAAATGATTACCTCCTCTTCTTTCAGTGAACTATGTCTACTCCTCTTTCAGGCATATGAAGATTGCCCTTCTAACCATCCTGAAGTTGGGTGTGGCTATATGACTTGTTTTTGTCAATGAAGTGTGTGTGAAAGCGATATGTATCCCTTTGACGCAGAAGCATTTAAGAACCTGAACAATTCTTCATGTTTACTTCCCAACTTGGGAAGGGGCTGGAGATGGGGGGAGGGGGGATTAGTCTCATGGTGACATGGTAGGAACTCAAAATGGTGGTGCTCCATGGACTTGGGTACCTGAATAGTTTACAAGGAGCAGAGCACCCTGCCAGAGAGTAAACCTTCACGGTTTTAGACCATTGAGATTTTGGCATTGTTACCACAGCATAACCTAGCCTAACCTGATACAAGGTTCATCTGCATGGTAACTGAACTTTTCCAAGAACTAAAATGCAATTCCTAGATATCTGATCATATCACTAAAACTTGTTGCTCCTACGTGGAAGACAGTTAAGAATGAATTGTTGACTTTTATTCCTAGCTTCTTCAGCTACCACCACCTTCTGATTTTGAGGAAAATTATTGTGAGTGCTTCACAGATGAGCTCTCCATTATTTCGGCATTTAGACTGGGCGTGGGGGCGGGGGGAGATTTTGTTTTCTCATTCCAGAGCCTAATCCCAGAACTGTCCCCACCCACTAATACTCACACAATCTTGTCATAGGGCAACTATTACCACTCCCAAGGTGTCACAAACAGCTGGCGCCACGGCAATGTCAGGGCAATGCAGCCAGGCTGCGCTCTTTCCTCACTGGTGCCTGGGCTTGGTTAAGCCTGGAGAAGCAGCCTTCTCAAGTGGGAACAAAAATGAATGTGAGGCGCACACCCATCCCGGCACTATGTGAATTTGGGGTGAGTTTTCTTAGTATTGCAGCTCTGGTCAATTTCTAGTTTCTCTAGCGGCTAGCAAGCTGTCCGGTTGGTGCTACTGGGTGCCCTCATTTTCCTGGGCTTTTCTCAAGCCCACCTGAACTTGCCATCTTTGCACACTTGCAAAGGTCATAAACGGTGGGGGCTGAGCACAACCAGAGCTTCAGCAAGCGCGCCGCAGCTGGGATCAAAGGTCGGCAGGGCTGCCGAGAGGCTGAGCCTGCGCAGTTCCGCTCCCGCCTTGGAGAGAAAGGGTGGCGGCAACGCGGGATCGTTACACCGGCTAGCTCACAAGAGGCGGGAAAACCTTAGGTTGGGTCGCCGTGTCCCTCCCTCTTCCTGCCCTGTCCACCCCGTCTGCCCAGCCAGTCCGTCCTCCTCAGGCGCCTAGGCCCCGGGGGAGGGGGATGAGAAGGGCCCTGGGCTTCTGACTCATCATCTCCAACCCCTTTCTCGCGCGCGCTCCAAGTCTCAGGACTTTGGACCTGGGCACTGTGGGAGGGGGCGCGGCCACAGCATCTGGGAAACCCCAGTTCTGCCGAGGGGCAGCCCTCAACCCCAGCCGGTCTCCAAAGCTACCAGATGGAGGAATGTAGAACCCCAGTCAGTTCTCAGTTACCGAGGTTGGGGTGGTGGCGCCCCCGCGTAGAACTGCCCGCCCAGCTCCTCCCTGCACGCGGGGCCAGTGGTCGCGTCCGAGGAAACGCTCGTCTAGGCCCAGATTTCCAGCGCCTCGCGTCATTCAGCAGATGCACAGCGCCCCCACCACAGAAGGGAAGGCTCTTTATTTCCCAGCAGGCCACGGGGCGGCGAGGCATCCTGGGATTTGTAGTTTCCGCTAGAGTAGAAAGGCACCAGATCGAAGCGAGAGAACGAAAGCACCAGTAGTGAATTGATTTCAGAGTGGGCGTGTACGGGAACCCGGGTTTGGAGTGAATGGGATTGTGAAAGGTGGAAATCTTGGAAACAGTGAGATGAGGCAGATGTGAAGCTGGGGAGGCAGTGGGTAAGAATGGAAGGGAGGAAATGGATCTAGCTGAAAGTTAGTTTAAAGATATCTTATCTTGCAGGCAGTCAGATTCTCAGGACTGTGAGGTGATGAAAGACTCAGTCTAGTTATTGCTTTCCCCAGCAGGGAAGGGTAAAGCAAGGGGCCTAGTCAGAGTGAAAACTGAAGGCACTCCACTGGACTTCATGTATGTCTCAGGGGACTCCATCTAATTTGAGTTCAGGGGGATGCGGTGCAGGAGAGTCTGGAGAATGTTCCCGTCGGGTAGGAGAGCAGCACATGTCTGCTTCCACTTGCCAGCTCACTCATTTGTTCTCTTTGCTGTGCTAGCCACTGTGGGACCAGTCTCCAACTCAGGAACTTCCTCCAACTCTGAGAGGCCCTGAAAACCAGACAGTTGTGAGGTGAGCAAACTTAAAGTGTGAGAAAGGAATCCCAAAGAGATGCAGCTTCCTCATCTCCCATTTTTTTCCCTCATGTTCCCATAGTCCTTCCAATATGTAGTCACATTCCTAAAGCTCTCCCACATTTCTAGCCCCAACCATTTAGATACTCAGTTTCCTCTAACCCATCACTAGGAGAAAGTGAAAGTGAAGTCAGTCAGTGTGTCTGACTCTTTGCGACCCCATGGACTGTAGCCTACCAGGCTCCTCAGTCCATGGAATTTTCCAGGCAAGAGTACTGTAATGGGTTGCCATTTCCTTCTCCAGGGGATCTTCCCAACCCAGGGATCGAACCCGGGTCTCCTGCACTGCTTTACGGTCTGAGTCTCCTAGCCATCACTAGGAGAGACATGTCCAAAGCCAGAAAACTAATAAGTTTCAGTTTAACAACCCCGCCTGCCCCGCCCCATTTTCTCTTAAGTACCATTGACCAGGATAGCCAGTGAAAAAATGAGCTTCTAGCTCTCTGCTTCCTCCCTGCCCTCAATACCTCCTGTAGCTCCTGGTAGCGCAGACTCTGGCTTCTGCAGCATCTTGGCTTCCTCTGGCTCAGCAGGAACAGGGCGTATGCTGAGACCAGCACTCCCCCTAGAGTGAAGGCCTCAGCGCTGAGCTCCAGCATCAGCAAGCCGGCTAGCTGTAGGTAGATGGGGCTGAGGGTGTGCTGCAGGGGACCCTGCACCTATCTGCCCTTGTCCTTTCCCCTCCTCTTGCCTCCGCATCCTCCCACATTCTCCTTTATTCACTTGTACCTGGGAGGAGACAGTTGGGGCAGACATCAAGGCTGTCTTCATCACCTCGACCACCAATGCGATGAAGCCCGAGATCAGATTAAAGGTGTTGAATATCATCATGGCGCGCACCTGCCAGTGAGCCAGTTGAGTCCTGCCAGCCTAGGGGACTCATTGGAACCTGAAGCCCCACCTGTAGCCTAGCTGAAAACAAAACTCAGCTCCTATTCCTCCACCTCCAAACAAGACCATCAGCCCTTTAACTTTCTTATTTTCCCCTCTCGGGGTTTTAGGCCAGTCACAGGCAGAGAGCTGACACAATTAGTCAACAGAAATTCACTTCCTAGACTGAGATGTGTGTGTGTGTGTGTTTTAGGGGGTGGGAGAATAGTACTACATTCTTTTCCCTTCTCACCTTCCAGAGACGGGGTGCTCTGCGCAGTTCAAGGGTAACAATCCCAGTGAGGAGACCCTGAATGATGAGAAAGGCAAGTGGTGAGGTCTGGCTTGTTAGGGAGGGGCCCTTCCTTCTACCCTCCCACGGGGTAGTTCTTACCAGTATGCCAGGCCCAAGTGGCAGTGCTGTGGTCATGTGACAAGCAGAGTTCAGGCAGGCTACTGAGACAGCAAAGGGCAGCACAGCCACTGCCAGCCACAGCTGGCTCACCTGGAGGCCAGATGCAGTGTAGTTGAAGGGAAACTCAGGAACTCCCTTCCTCCCAATCCTTGGCTCTTCTAGAGATCAGCAATTGGGAGGAATGCATAGTGCCAGAGAGTAGTCAACCAAGGGCCATAAGGAGAAGGAGATATCTTTTAATTTTTCTGCCTCATGCTGTAGTTCAGTTACTTGCCTATGTGTTTTCCCCATATGGAGAATCTACTTGGAGATTAAGGGTCTTGCCTTGTTTGTTTTATATTTCCTCCACCCTCCTCCCACTCAGAGCCTAGCACAGTTTCAGGCACTTGATAGGTGCTTACAAAACATGTGTAGGACTGAACTGGGGGGACACGTGAACATGCTGAGGGGCGGGGTGGGGCAGCTTGGTCTCACCGCCAGCACCAGGAGGCGCCCACTCTGCCTGTGCCTGGCCCAGTGCTGTAGCTTTTCCAGACGAAGGCTAGGTCTCTCTTGCTGACCGGCTCTGTCCTCCATGGTTCCCTTGATCACTAGAGCTCCGTGATTTCTAGCCTGGGGACAATGCATTATGATACTCATCAGAAGACAGGACATACAGCAACATCTCTTTCAGCTGCCCCTCTGCCCGCTTTCAATATCCAGGAAGTTGAGGCTTAGAGTCCTTATACCTACCTAGTCTGAAGCAGCTGCTCCAAAGGGATGGGTCCCAATCGGGCCTGGAGCTCCTGGCGGGGCTCCTGGTAGCTCAGAGCAGACGACAAACTTGTCCTGGCAGAGACAGGCTCTCAGGGCTGAGGTGTGGTGGGGCAAAGGTCCCTATGAGGGCCTATGGATCCAGGGAGTGGCGGTGGGTAGACACCAGCCTCAGTTCACTCTACTAGATACCTCGCCCTATCTCATTCTGTTCCCATTTCCTGTTGACCCCGTCTCTGCCCATCCTTGGTGCCTCTTCTGATCACTCACCTATCGACATGGATACTATCACCCTGGGCTCCAATGTCCCATTTCCATCTAATGTTTCCTTTTTTAGGGGGCTTCCTCCTTAAATTACTTGCCATTCTGTAGGGAAATCCCACCTCACTCTCTGGATTAGTCCCATCATTACCACTTGAAGGTTTGTCCCAACACCAGCCAAGACCTGGCTTCTTATCTCTCACTTTCTGGACAATTTCTCCTCTCCCATTCCTTTCTTGAAGGATTTACTCTGGATTGGGCACTGACTAAGTGGATGGAGAGCTCTATTTATAGTAGGGATTGTTTTTGACTCAGTGATAACCTGTAGTTAGACATGTTAGAAGATGGTCCTTAAATGGTCAGTCTTGGAAAGGACACTATTGCAACAATTAATATTTTTGAGGGACAGACGTTGCCTTGCAGCCAGGCAAGCTCTGACACTTTCCCAGCTGTGTGGCCTTGGATACATTATTCTACCAATTTGAACCTCAGTTTGTTGAAACTGAGTGAAAAAAGGCGGACAGTAATATGACTGGGAAGGATTGTTGACTCAGAGTGGGTACATAATAACCATTAATGATGCTGATTAGTTTATACTGATGTACCTGATGCCCATATATTACAGCACTTATTCAGAAGCTAAACTGGGGTCATTTATTTCTACACACCAGGGAGGCCTGGTGTGCTGCAGTTCCTGGGGTCGAAAAGAGTTGGACACAACTTAGCTACTGAACAGCAATAAAGAAGCAGAATCACCTGGGCCCAAATATATATTCTGTAGATCAAAAGTAGGAAAAGCCCACCTTGGTGCGAGCCTGACTTCTTGAGGCAACCAGATCTATGTTGAAATCCCAGAGCAACCCAGGTGACCTTGGGCAAGTTACTTAATCTCTGTTTTCTTATCATTAAAGGCAAATTAATACCAATCTCAAGGGGTTGCCTTAAGTATTAAAAGAGAAAATGCATATGAACCAATTCAGTCCAGCACCTGGCACATACATGCTCAATAAATATGAATGGCTATTATTAATTAAAGACCAAAGACTGAGCCAGAAGACCCCAGGAGTTAGAACTAGGAGGCAGGGTCCTGGGAGGCAAGTGGCTTTCTGTGTGAGCCACTTCTGCCCTGTTCAGTGCTGTGCCAACTCACTGGAACACTGTGCCCACTCTTCTTTCCTGGGCAGTGAGAATCACATTTAAAGGGATCCTGAGAACTGTTGTGTCTACTCTCTCCTCTATCCTTATGTACATTAATTTTATTTTGTGGCGATGGCCTGACAGAATGTGAGATGTTGGGCTTGCACTGAGTATCCCTTAGCTGGTAGGCCAGTGGAAAGAGACTAGCCTCATTTTCCTTACCTGTAAATGCAGACTAATTACAGAAGTGTTATTGGAAGGATTGTATACTATTAAATATGTGATCAGGCATTCAGTGAAATATTGATCAAATCTAAGTATCCAGTTTACAAATTTGTAGTCCCTGTGTAGATTACAATCTCCTCGAGGGAGAGTACCACATTCCCCTGCTGTGTTCATCCCCCACGGCACTGAGCGTAGTGCTTGGTACTTAGTAAGCACTCAGTAAATATTTGCTGTATTGAAGAGCCATTAAAGTGACTTAAGGAATGGAAAAACAGAATTCGAGAGGAAGGAGCAGGAATTGTTTATCAAGAACAGAAAGGACCGAAGAGTAACTTTAATGTTTCTTACACGGCGCCGACATTAACTATCTCTATAATCGCCCCTCCTCCTCCCCCAAAACAGAGACAGAAATTGTAAGGGAGAGGCTTTGAGATAAAACCCCAGGAAGAACTTCCCGAGTCTGTGCATGTTGGGGCAGAAAGAGCGGCAGAGCCAGCTCCTTCCCTGGTATGTCCGGGTTTAGGGTGGGAGGGGCAGTCCTGCTTGGAGGCTGGGGGAAGGACGAGATGACCTTTCAAAATCTCTTCCAGTCTCCTGTTGGAATCATCCGTGCGCCCCACCCCCGTTCCCCCCCCCTCCTCCGACAGCGCCCCCAGTCTCCAAACGGCCCGCACCCCGCCCCTGGCGGCCGCCTCTCGCGGCTCCCGGGGTCCCCTGCTCCCAGTCCCCGGAGCCACAGCCCCGCTCCCGCTCCCGCTCCCGTGCGGCTCCCAGCCCCGCCGCGCCGCCCCCCGCATGCTAATGGCCGGGCCGCCTCCCGCCGCACACAATGCGGGCCGGGGCCGGGGGCGGGGGACCGGGGAGGGGGCGGGGGCCGGGCCGGGGGCGGGGGGGCCGGGGCCCGGCGCATCTCCCCCGGCCCCACGTAACGCTGACGCCCGCGCCGCCGGCCCGCCGCCCGCCGCCGCCGCCGCCGCCGCCCGCTCCGCCGCCGCCCGCCCGGGGCTCGTGAGTAGCCGCTCCCCCCACTCCCGGCCCCCCCTCCGCCACCCGGCCCCCGCCCCCGGCCCCCGCCCCCCCTCCCGGAGGGGGGGCCCCGCTCCGCGCGCCCGGCTCGGAGCAGGTGCAGGGGGCGGGGGCGGGGGAGGGGCGCCGGCTCGGCCCCAAGCAAACTTCGCCCAGAGCTCCTGGGGGGGCGGGGTGGGGGCGGCGGCCACGGAAGCCCGGAGAGCTAGGGGGGCCTCGAAGGAGGGGGGGCAGGTGGGGGAGTCGGGAAAGCGGACACCAAAGGGGAAAGGCCAGCGGGGGTGGGGGGGGCGGTCGTCTTTGTAGGGGCCCGAAGGCAGGGCGCGAGGGGCCTGGGGGTGCCGGGCGGCCGAACTGGGAACCAGAGTGGATGAGTGCCCCCCGGCCCAGGTAGGGCTGATGGAGGAGGAGGGGGAAGGGACCCAAACTCTCCGGGAGCGGGGGATGGGGGAGGGGAGAGGATGGGGGGGTGCTTCCCTCTCTGCGTCCCAAACAAAGTGTCACAAAGAGCTCGGCCGGCGGCAGCGGCGGAGGCGGCTGCAACTCAGCTTTTGTTCTCCGGGCCCGGGTAGCTGAGCCTTGGCCTCCCAGTCTCCCAACCCTGTCCCCCATCATCCTTCTGGTTTATCTTCCCCGGGAGGGGCCCGGGGTGCTGCTAGAAGAACCTCTTGTGCAAGATCAAAGGTCTTGCCCTACTTGCCAACCTGCTTCTGGGAGGGAGATTTTCCCAGAGTCTTTCCTACCCACTCCCCACCCCCTAATCTGAGAACTGAGGTTCATATGGGTGCTGAGACTCTGACCTTTCTAGGGTCAGCTCCAGCTAAGGGGGCTTAGGGCGGGCTGCATGCCCCTCCCCCAGATCCAGGTCCTTCAGAACTTTCAGAAGAGGGGTCAACTTGGGACATGCCTCTGGGATAAGATTCACCATGGTGGGGTGGCTGTAGGTGAGCAGGTGTACCTCCCTCTCACCTCTTGCTGTCCATTTGAAACCCACAACTGAGGTCTGTAGCCCCCCACTCAGGGTAGTGAGGATGGAAGAAAGGAGGCTTTACCAAGAACTCAGTCTAAAAGGTGGGCAGGCTGTGCTATGAGGTCAGTTTTGGGGGAACCACCTGAGCGGTGCAGTTCAGAGGACCATGGGAAGGAGGCCATAAAAGTGAACTAGTGGCGTGTCTATGTGATAAAGGTGGTCTTGACTCTAGACCACCTAAGGAGTTCCCTTTCAACTCCATCTAGTACAGCATTAATCATAATTGTTAGAGGATTTGGAAGGTGTAAATATTCTCAGAGGGAAAAACATCGAGTATTAGAGATGACCAGAGACAGAGACCTAGTCACTGTCCTTCAGGCCCAAAACTTCAAGTCCTGAACCATTGCCCCTTACACTTTGACCCTAAAAGCTTTTGAAACAGAAAGTTTGAATCTTCATGGTCCTCCAGACAGCAGATGCATCTATGTACTTGTCCCTGTTGTTTCTAAGAGTCTTCTAACCAACCCTTCCATCCTTCCCTACTCAGTAAGGTTTGATGATCCACACCCCCTTTCCCACCAGGTCTCCTAGCACATAAAAGGAGTTGGCCTATTGCTTTGGAAAGATTTTGGATCCCTATCCCTGGCCCTACATCCCTGTAGAACCCAAATAAGGGCAAAATAACCCTTGATTCCCACTGAGGGTGGGAAGTAGGTCAGTGCTACTGCCTGGCTAAGTCTCGTGGTTGGTGTTTAGGGCCTGACTATAGAAAACTCTGATTATTGCCCACAGGCAATGCATGCATGATCTGGGTTCCAGGTCAGTTCATAAAATCTGGGGCTCTGGGGCTCTGTCAGTGCTTTCTCCTACTGAGAAGAACTTGTGGGATCAGGTTCTTGCGACCTCTTTGGTGAGGAGATGATTCTGGAGATCTTGACTGAGTCTAGGAGGGTCTCTCAGTGGGTTTTGTTGATTTGAGGCTACCCTCTGGGGAAACTTTCTGCTTGGGAATTCAGCTTCACTTTGAGCTTTCTTGTATATCACTGCATTTCCGTCCTGGAAAACTGCTATGTGCAAAGCAGTGTTTTGTTTTGTTTTTGGGAGGAAGCTTTGCCCAATTCCTACTCTACTTGCCTTGGTATGAGATCAGCCTCCCATGAGGTATTTTGTTTACTATCCTATAGGCAGTTTTAAGGGCCCTAGAATCTTCTCAGAATCAGAGTATGTGCCCATAGGTTAGTCAGCTATGACCATGCAGTATTCCCAGCCTCCTCCCCCTCCTCCCCCACCATCTGCTTCCTCTGAATATACCAGATTGGCTGTACACCAGGATGTTCCGGGAATCCCCAGGAGAGCAACAGAATGTGATGGACCCAAATATGATGCCTCAGTAACTCATTCCAGGATGTACAAACTGTAACTGTCAGAACACTCCTTATAGCTAATTAAAATTCTTCTAGTTACATCTATTTTCTGTTACATCTGTCTATTTTCAGTGACATCCAAAAGGCCAAAATAATCCCTCTGGTACCACTGGTTTCTTTTTCCCCCTCTACGGTTTCCAGATAAGAATTTCTAAAAATCCTCTGGCTTTTCTCATTGCCTTATGTGAGGTGCTAAAATGGCAAATGTGGCCCCTCTAGCACTTGATTGCTCTATGGTATGGAGGTGGCCAAAGAGGCTCCTCTGGTAGCCCACTGCACTCTCCATGGTACTGAAGGAATGACCATTTGTTTCAACATCTCTCTGGGGTCCAGAAGAGTCCTATGACTCAGAACCACAAAACTTTTGAACTGGAGGGGACCATCAGTATAAATTAGTCTAACCCCCTTATTTTACAAATGAGTAAACTGGGAAGTTAAGTGATTTACTGAAGGTTGCAGGGCTATTAATGATCTGACTGGGCCCACAATAGTGTTGTGTACCCCCTCAGTCCTACACTAATTCATCTTTCATTATATTACTTAATGAACTCAACAAGGCTCTTGGTCTCAGGAAAGGGGCTTATTTGGAGGATCCAGAAGATGAGAGTGGATGCCTTAATTTGGAGCTGCAGAAATAAAGATATTAAAAGTTGTGGTGGAGGTTGTTTAGTGACCTTGGACAAAGACATTTTGTTAATTAATCTCCTGTTAATAAAATTCCCATCACCCAGATTCCACATGTAACAGGTACCTGACCCTTCATAGCGTCTTGTCCCATCTACTAAACGTCAAAAATTAAAGCATCCTTGGGTCTCCAGAGCCTTTTTTCTTTGCAGGGCTGACCCTAGCTCAGTTCTCTTCTGTTACAATTCCTTAAGCAAAATAATGCTGAATCCTTTTCTTTCTCTGTAACCAATTTCAGTTCCATAATGCCTATTGTAAGGAGGTTCTTTATACCTCAAACATTCTGTCTCAAGCCAAAAAAAAAAAAAGAATTCAGGTAAGGTCCACATTTGTCTAGCTTTGACCACATACAGTTCTATATGTAAGCAAGAAAGACAGACTAGATGACTTCTGGTCATTCTTCTAGGCCTATTTCCATGAATCTTAATTCTGAGGTTGCTTCTAAGTCCTAATGCTAACCTCCTCTGCAGCTTAGAATCAGGAGATCCTCGCCCCCCACCCCCACCCCGAAGTCCTCTTCCTCTCGGTGCTCTTCTCCTTCCTCAGAACTGGAGCTCTGCACATCCCAGGCCCAGGGAATTGTAGCCTGGAGAATTTTAACCCTTTTCAGCTCAGAGCTTGTGCTGAGCCCCTATCTGTGCAGATGGCCCAGCCCCGCCCCCCGTCCCTCACTCCAGCCTCTTGAGCTCAGAGCCAGTGTAATCCTCCTCTTGTGTGAGGGAGCCTCTCCCCTGCAGAGAGGAGGAAAGCCTACCTCGGAACAGCCCTGGACAAAGGGGCTGAGGTGCCCCGTCAAACTGCAGGCTCCAAGGTTTGAAACGAGGGGATGAATTCTATCCGGTATTTGCAGTTTTTAACCCCTTCCCGAGGCCAGCAGCGCCTCTTAACTTCCACTCCTCCCCCAACTCTCTCTTCATTCCTTTTCCCTCTGGCTCTCTCCCCCTTCATGCCCCTCCCCCTCTGTCTGTCTCCAGACTCTGCTGCTGGGAGGTGTTTCTCTCCCATGCATGAATGAGTCTCTGTAATGAATGGAAATGAATGGATCAGGAATCCAGGCGGAGGGAGGAAGAATAAGGGGGAAAGACAGAAAGACAGGATAAAGGCAGAAGGAAGAACTATGGAGCCTGCAAGAATGTTTGGCTGGCTGGTCAGTTAGGGGTCTGAGAGCAACTGGTCCCACTTGGATAGCTGAGGAGCATGGCAAGCCGACCCCATTTGCTTTTCCCACTGCACAGCCCAGTTTAAATGAGAGAAGAGTATACTGTGATGGTCTCTTCCACCACCAGGGTGGCAGAGACTTGGGTGGGGGGCGTGGTGGTGGTGGTGGTGGTGATGGTTGTTGTGGATAAGGCATTTAAAATGAATAATTTGGGGGGAAGAAATCTGGGTTATCAGGGAGCCTTGTGGACAAATAAAGTAGTACAAGTTTTGAAGACAGCAGCTTCCTGCTGTCTCAGGATGTAAGGGAGGAGAAGGGATAGATTCCAGGGTGCTAAGAGCTTGGGGCTCTCTGGAAGAGGCTGGGGTTAGGGGTGACTTTTTCCACTGCTGAAAATCAGGGCTCATCCTTTGCTCCAAATCTGTCTCTTGCTTTAGCTCTTCAGCACCTGTTGCCTTCACTAGCAGCTTTTCCCCCCTCCTCTTCCGTACACTCCTCAGAACCAAAGAATGTGAAGGGGGTCCATGGAGGTGAGTGAGGCTCTGGCCTGAACCTACAAGTACCTGCAACTATACTTCCTCCCCTCCTTACCTCTCTTTCTGTCTCTCTGGCCTCCCATTATTAAGTTATTTCCGTGGTCCCAAAAGCTCAGTTCCCATTCATCCCCCAACTTCCTCGAGGTGAGTGGGAGGGGCCCCCGGTGTTCTTGGTTCAGGCCCCGATCCACCCTCTCTTGGGTTCCTCTGGCTCTCCATGTCCATGTCTGCCCCACAGCTCTCCCTTCTCCACCCTTCGCTCTGTTTACATCTTTCTCCACAGGGCTCACGTCCCCGCGCCCCGGTCGGCCACCTAGCGCCGTCGCCCCCGGCTTTCGACGGCGAACTGGATCTGCAGCGCTACTCCAACGGGCCAGGCGTGAGCGCCGGGTCTCCAGGGATGGGAGCAGTAGGCTGGTCTGAAAGTCGCGCAGGCGAACGGCGCTTCCCCTGCCCTGTATGCGGGAAGCGCTTCCGCTTCAACTCTATCCTGGCTTTGCACCTGCGGGCGCACCCAGGCGCCCAGGCCTTCCAGTGCCCGCACTGCGGCCACCGTGCGGCGCAGCGGGCGCTGCTGCGCTCACACCTGCGCACGCACCAGCCCGAGCGCCCGCGAAGCCCCGCGGCGCGCCTGTTGCTGGAGTTGGAGGAGCGCGCTCTACTGCGGGAGGCCCGGCTGGGGAGACCTCGAAGCTCAGGGGGCCTGCAGGCCACCCCAGCCACCGAGGGCCTGGCGCGGCCCCAGGCTCCTTCGTCGTCCGCCTTCCGTTGCCCCTTCTGCAAAGGCAAATTTCGCACCGCGGCGGAGCGCGAACGCCACCTGCACATTCTGCACAGGCCCTGGAAGTGCGGCCTGTGTAGTTTCGGCTCCAGCCAGGAGGAGGAGCTGCTGCACCACAGCCTGACGGCCCACGGAGCTCCCGAACGCCCCCTGGCGGCCGCCTCGGCTGCGCCCCAGCCCCAGCCTCCACCCCAGCCTGAACCTAGATCGGTCCCTGAGCCAGAGCCGGAGCCTGAAAGTGAGGCAACCCCCGCCCCCGCTCCTGCTGCTCCCGAGGAGCCCCCCGCGCCTCCGGAGTTCCGCTGTCAAGTGTGTGGCCAGAGCTTCACGCAGTCCTGGTTTCTCAAGGGTCACATGCGCAAGCACAAGGCCTCCTTCGATCATGCATGTCCTGTTTGTGGCCGCTGCTTCAAGGAGCCCTGGTTCCTGAAGAACCACATGAAAGTGCACGCCAGCAAGCTGGGCCCACTGCGTGCTCCGGGGCCTGGTTCCGGGCCTGCCCGGGCCCCCCAGCCTCCTGACCTGGGTCTACTTGCCTATGAGCCTCTGGGCCCTGCGCTCCTCTTGGCCCCGGCGCCCACCCCGGCTGAGCGCCGTGAGCCTCCGAGCCTCCTGGGCTACCTGAGCCTGCGAGCCGGCGAGGCGCGGCCCAACGGTGAGGGCGCTGAGCCCGGGGCTGGCCGCAGCTTTGGAAGCTTCCGCCCCCTGCCCTCTGCTCTCCCAGCCCGGGCTCGCCGGCACCGCACCGAGGAGCCAGACGAGGAAGAGGAGGTGGTGGAGGCAGAAGAAGAGACCTGGGCCCGGAGCAGGGCGGTGGGCCCTCTGGCTTCCCTGCCCCCGCGCCCAGGCGAGGCCCCGGGGCACTCTGGGCCTGCCGCAGGGGCCCAGGCGAGGTCCACCGCCACGCAGGGTACGTAAGGATCTCCTCTAAGGGGTTCCACGTTGTGGCCCGCTCTGACGCCGCCACTGCCCTCCTGCCCCCTCCTTTTACAAAGGACCCACCTCTCATTTCTCGGTTTTCCTCCCGTAGAGGCTTTACGACCCTTTGAGGGCACAGTCCAACTCAGAGCTAGTTCGAACCTCTCAGGTTCCCGCAAACATTTGGTTTCCTCCTGGGCTGGGAGGGGAAGCAGTCCTGTGGGTGGGTATGGGGGCCCATGGACCTACTAGAGTTAGGGCAACGGGTCCCTCTGACTTCTTTTAATGCGTGTATTGCAGAAGAGAATGGGCTGTTAGTTGGAGGGGCCCGGCCTGAAGGGGGCCGGGGGGCCACCGGCAAGGATTGCCCCTTTTGTGGAAAATCCTTCCGCTCAGCGCATCACCTCAAAGTGCACCTGCGAGTGCACACAGGTGAGGGGGCAACCTCCGGGATGGGGAGGGGGCTGAGGTCAGGAAGCGGGGTGAGGGGTGCGGGTGAGAGCCACGAGAAACACCTCTTAATTCAAATCAGAAGGGTGGGTGAGGCAGTGTTTTTTTTTGGCCTGGCCCAAAGGCCTGTCCGTGGAGTGAAATGCGGGTAGGGGCGGGCAATGATCGTGACTCTGCCATCATCGCACCCCTCCTCTCCAGGAGAGCGCCCCTACAAGTGTCCGCACTGCGACTACGCGGGCACCCAGTCCGGCTCGCTCAAGTATCACCTGCAGCGCCACCACCGGGAGCAGAAGAGCGGAGCCGGTCCCGGGCCACCCCCAGAGCCGCCGCCCCCTTCCCAGCGGGGTTCGGGCCAGTCGTCCGGAGCCAAGGCGGCTCCGCAGCCTGCGACCTGGGTAGAGGGCAGAGCGAGCCCCCGGCCTCCCGCGAGTGGCGGCGCGCCGGGGTCCCGTCGGAAGCCCGCCAGCCCCGGGAGGACCCTGCGCAACGGGCGAGGCGGTGAGGCCGAGCCCCTGGACCTGTCCCTGCGGGCAGGGCCGGGAGGCGAGGCTGGGCCAGGGGGTGCCCTCCACCGATGCCTCTTCTGTCCCTTCGCCACTGGAGCCCCCGAGCTCATGGCCTTGCACCTACAAGTGCACCACAGCCGCAGGGCTCGGGGCCGCAGGCCGCCCCAGGCCGATGCATCCCCGCCCTATGCCCGAGCACCGTCAGGAGAGACCCCTCCCACTCCTCCGCAGGAAGGGGAGGAGGGCCCCGGGCTGTTGAGATCCGGAGAGGCTGGGCTAGGGGGCCAAGAAAGGTAGGGAGCCCTCTTAGGGGGCCGGTAGCTTAGTTTCCCCCGCCGGAGCGGGGCAGCGGTAGAGGTAGTTGGGTAGAGCAGCCAGCAGCGGGCAGCGTGGGACCCATATCCCAGCCCCGGGCGGACCAGAGGTGGAGGAGCAGAGAGCGTGAGGACGGTGGGCGGGCGACACCCACCCAGCCCAGGGGAGAGTCACAGTGCCTTAGCAGTGGCAGGGGTGAGGATCAAAGAACGGGGTCCCAGGGCTGGCAGAGAGGAGTGTTCCTGCTGAGGGGCAGCTCTGCCAGTCTTTGCTGGTCCATAGGCGTGAGAGTTTATTTTTGTACAATGGGTGGGGGTGGGGGGCACTGCACCCTTCTAGCCCCTTCAGGGGCCCTGTAGACGTCGCTATTTTTGGTACGATTCCTGTCATCCCTGTCGCAGAGTTGTGTCCCCAATAAACAGGTGTCTTGAGACACAGGGCACTGTGTCTGCCTGCCTATGTCCTGTCCTCCTTGGGCCACTGCATCCAGAAAAGAGTCGTTTCTTCAGGCACTTTTTACCACCCAAAGAGCTTGGTAAGAAGCTTGGGCTTTACCCTCAGGCTTTGGCTTCAGTAGCTCTGGGGTGGGGCCCATGAATTAGTATTTTAACAAGTAGCCTATTGTTCTCCTGTACTGTGATCTGAGAATGTCATCTTGAGAAACTGCTGGATGGTGCTAGACCCCAGCTTGACTGGGACCAGCTCAGCCTCAGGAAGTGCATGCAGAATGAGAGGAGGAACTTCAAGCCTCTGGAGGCCATTCCTCTGGGAGGGTGCAAGTTCACCCAGGCCCAGCTTTCTGCCAGTAAGGGGGTACAGTGTACCTTGCAGCCTTGGCTTTATTTTCTGTGTTCTAGTTAACGATCGGGTGAGCGGAAGTGCTCAAGTTAGTGGTATCACTTCAACCCTGAGGTCTGCTCTAGCTGTTCGGAGACAAAGTGTGAGTAAATATATTTAATATGACAATAGTATTATAATAACAGTAATTACATATATAAAGTTTGCAGTTCCCTGCCCCACTCTTCTGTAATGGTTTACATAGCTCTGCGTCCTATGACCCCTGCCCCCTTCTCCAAGAACGGAGTTGCCAGGAACTGGCAGAGATGAGTCTTCTCAGGAAGAGTCAGGGGCAGCATGAGGGGAGAACACAGGCTATGGAGGCAGGGCTGACACGGAGCGGTGTCCTGGGAGTATGCACTGGCCCCGGATGGGGAAGGACTGGACGGGGGAAAATTTCCCCACCTCCAGGGTATAAAGGCAAGCAAGTGTGGACATTCTGGTTCTTGTAGGAAGGCACCTGGCTGGGAAGAGCTAGAGACAGTGGTAGCAGGGAAACATACTAGTCCTTTGACCTCCTCTTTGTCCAGGAAGCAGAGGGAAGGACTTCAGTGCTCTTCCAGTCCTCCACTATGTGCCCTCAGCATCCCAGCCCAAAGTGTGCTGAGAGGAGGGACGGTAGCCAAGCTCCGGATCTTCTCTGGAAGCCAGGAAAGAAGAGGGAGGATGGGTTGGGAGAGGGAAGAAGCTGACTCCCAAGTAGCTGGGGAAGGGAAGGGGGAAGGATGTAGGATGTGGCAGAAAGGCGGTACCAACTCACCCAGTCACAGAGGCGTGGTGGGGTCGCTCAGGGCCCGGGTATGGCTCTGAAGGAAGAGAAACTACAGTGAGTTTAAAGAATAAAAAATTATCTCTTGTATAGAGAGGTTATATAACCCTCCCTCTCTCCCAAGCCTGTCAATTAGTTCACCCTTTTTTCCTCTTCATCACTCCTGAATTTTGCTGATTGAGTCCAACTTCAAACCAGTCTGTTAGAATTCTCCCCTTTCTCTCACTCTTGCACTACACTCCTTATTAAAGATTCTTTTTCACTTCTGACCTTCATCCCTCTCAGCCAGGCCTGGAGGAGAGGAGAAACGCAGACTGGACAACACATCCATCTAACCTGTGGCCTTGTGGGAACACAGGCTCACTGGTTCCTCTGCCCCTCATGAGTTGAACGATCAGAAGAGCCCACCCCATTCTCAGCACTACTCCAAGGACTTACCTGGCGGGATAGCCCTAAGATCCCTCCACTGGACAGAATGGGAGTGCTGCTCCCAGGGTGTGGGGGTTGCAGGCTGGGGCTGTTTCTCGGTCCTGGGGACACATCTCCAGAAGAGTCAAGTGTTTCTGGGGCTGGAGGGGAAGCTAGGGTGAGAGCAGAGTACAGAACCCCTCTAGATTACCTTAAGCAACCAAGCTGCTCCATCAGGGAAGAAAAAGCTCCATAGCAACAGGAAGCTGTAAGTCACCATAGCAATCCAGTTGCAAGAGAACCCCCCTACCAAGAGGCAGGAAATTGTCAGCGGCATCATTAGAGCAACCAGGGAAGAAGCGACAGGAAACTATAAGGATTGCCGTGGTGAACCAGGAGGGTACAACAGGAAGCTGAAGCAGTTTCCATAGAAACCCAAGGAGCGCTAGAGAGAGAGGTACAGAGGAAGTGCTTCTTAGCAACAGGCTGCTGTAAGCATTACCCTAGCAACCAGATGGAAGGCTCTTTTAGCAATGGGGAAGCTGTACATAGTTGTCATGGCAACCGGGCCACTTGGCTAGAGAAAGGAATTGCTCAGCAGCAAGCAGCCTGAACATCACCATGATGACCCAGCTGTTGGGAGCCACCCCTTGAGAGGTGCCTCACCCAGGGCAATTTGCTTGACGTCCAGATCCCAGGCCTCCTCCTCGACGCGGGCAGGCAGGGAACAGGCTCCCGGGGAGAGACCGGGAAGGGAGGGGCCGGCATGCTCAAAGGATGACACGGCCACCGAGGCCCGGGTGCGGGCGGCTGCAGAGAGTGGGGGAGGTGGAGGGGTGGGGTGCTGGTGTGGGAAAGCCCTCCTGGCTCCCTGAAAGGACCCTCATCTCCTCGAGGGCCTCCCAGTCAGTCCCACAGTTTCTGAGAAGACACATCCACCTGTGACCCTTCCTCTCTTTCCACCGCACCTCCTCACTGTGCATTCACTCTCAAGGTCTTGACTTCTGGGGGCCGCCCCCAGCACTCTGGCCCTCACCTCTTCCAGTGAGCAGGGCGCTCAGTGTCCGCTCCCCAAGTGCTTTGATGTCCAGGAAGGGTTTATTCCCAATGCCCATGGAGACCATCTGCTGCACTCGAAGCTCTAGGAACAGAGACCATGTTACTAACCTCTTTGCTCCTTCCCAGCTCTTCATTCCTCATTCTCATTCCCTTGGCATCTCTTGTTACTCTCCTGTTGACTGTTACGACCCTAATGATGATGGTGGTCCTGGACTTCCCCCTTAGACATCTGTCTCTTCTCTCCTACCTGTTGCATCCTGCCCATTTGGCGTTCCTGCTACCCAACTTCTCTTTTAATACTCACCTCCTTCCTTTTATCTTGGGCATTAAGAGCAAAATTCCCATTTTTACATACCTTTACGGTTTTATCAAGTGTTTCCATATATATCACCTTATTTAATCCTTCCTATCATACCAAGACGTAGATGTTACTTTCCACTTTTCAGATGAGTGGAATGAGAATTAAAGAGAATTAAAAATGAAAAACAAAAACTAGCAAAACACCGCTCAAAACAAAACAAACAAACTAGGTCTGCTAACATAGAAATTAAGTTCTGGAAGGTAAGGCAGGTGCACTGAGCACCTGCTGACTCTCTTTTGCCCAGCCATTTGTGCTCACCTTCCTGAAATTTAGTGGCTTCCTCTTTTCTTCTGGTACACCTTAGATTAATTTCTATCTTAGCAGTCTCTTTCATGTCAGATCTTGAATCTTCTCATACATCCTTCTCCATCTTATACCCTCTTTTCCCCAGGCCCTCTCCAGCTAACCTCCTGCCATAACCTTGATCCCAAGCACACCCTCTCCTGGTTCTGCCCGGTACCCTTGTTGTGGGCTGCCTGTCTCCACAGCAACTGGGCAATAGAACTTGTCCACTTGAGTTTGATCTCTGGTGAGGCTGCCTGCAGGGTGTATGCCTCTCGTGCACGCCGCCGCCGAAACCACAACTCAAAGCAGAGCCCACTGTCCCCGATGTTTTCTGTTAGCCCCATGTCGGCAGTCTGAGAAAGAGCAGAGGAGTGTGGGTGAAGATGAAGTGCGTCCTGACTAGATGGTACCATGTGGAAAAGCACTACACTTAGCTTGGCATCTGGGAGATGCTCAGTAAATGTTTGCTCAACACCTACCCCGTGCCAAGTGCTCTACATTTAGCCTTCATAACAACCGCGATTTACAGAAGGGGGGGCTGTGTAATACCCAGAGCATCTTGTCCAAAGGCTTATCATAGCTTATTAGAGAAAGTTCAAGCCCATGGCTCTGTTATTCCAAACCTAAGCTTTTTTCTCTATACTGGACTCTGTTGGAACTAGTATAGGAGGACTAAGTCAGAGAAACTCTTAGGATCATGCCACATTGCCTGATCTGGGACTAGGCTGCTATTGATGTTTATCTAGATATCAAGGCTGTTTCCCTAAAGCAAGGCCTCCTCCCTCCTCTTGGTTTCTTCAGTTCCATAAGTTAAGCTATATTTATAGTGTCCTCTCTTCATTCATCTCCCAGGGACCATCCCTAACTCAGAAAGCATGTGTGTCCTTAATGGGAAAGGTCCTCCTCCCTTCTGGTTTGGAATGCCCCATGAATCTCCTGTGTGAATAAGAACCCCCTGCAGTAAACCAATGACAAGGACTTCTGTCACCCTGACACCCTAACCTGATGTTTGATTACAGGCCAAAGCCTGTTCTCCATGATACAGATTCTGAACCTGGGTTGGGATTGCGTTTTCTAGGACATCCTGAGTTCTCAAGAAGAGCATGATTTCCCGTCCTGTCCCTGTGGCTTCCCACCACCACCCTGCCCCCAGGTGTTGTACCTTAAAGGCCTGCTTGTAAACGAAGGTCTCCGACCCCCCCTCAGGGCCCTTGAGCTTGCTGAACAGGAGGAGATGCTCAAAGAGAAAGACATGACGAAAGCACTTTTTTCGGCCACAGATGACTGTGAAAGGGTCCCGGTGCAGGAGTTGTCCCTGCTCCTTCAGATCTATCTGGGGAAAGCAAAAGGAAAAGTCATTGGCCCTGGGGCCCTTTATATATATTTTATGGGGTGTAAAAATGGGCTTTATAGGGCAAGGGGCCTAATGCACTGGTTCTCAGGCAGAGCGAGGAAATCAGGGAAGCCCCTGGCCTAGAATCCATCTACTGGTCACCAGGCATGGCACATCTGTCATGGTAGCACAGCCCTGCCTCTGAAGACAGAAGATGTATCACACAGTAGGGTTTAGGGCCTCCAGTGGGTAAGCCTTTGCATGTTGGGGACCAAAGCACCATTTTGCCCCAGGAAGAGAATCAAATCAGCCAAGACCTGAAGGGAAAAGAGGTCTAACCCAGTGGAGGTAGGTTTCCAAGCTGTTCTGGAACCTTAGGGCTGGAAAGAGACTAAGGAGAGGAGAGTAGTTATGTGTTGAGTGTTGAGATACAGAAAGAACTGCAGGGTAGATGTAGATAAGAATTAGCAAAGGAATAGGAAAGCAGATGGGATGTCGGGCAGGACACAGCTTCTTTATTAGTAGATGAGGAAAATTGAGGGCCAGTGAAGTTCAGTGACTTGACCAAAGCTATCCACGTTGTTAGAAATGACAGCCTGGGGCCCTCTGACATTGAGTCTAGTTCCCTGGTCACCAGCCCACACTGCTTCTGAGGACACAGGGCGGCCTGGGCTGGTGCGTCTGGAGCCACGCCCTTACCTCACAGCCACGCACCGCCTCTGCAGCCAGCAGGTCTCTGCCGCGGATCTCTTGTTCCTGGAGCAGCTGCACAGCGGCCCCCAGGGCCTGGCGCTCAGAACTTGGCTCAGGCCCAGCTTCCCTCAGGAGCTCCTCTAAGAGCCGCCCATACCTGACCAGCTGCTCCAGGGGCTGCTGCAAGGCCCGGGGCAGGTGAGGACCCCCCTCCAAGGTGCCCTAGTATGGGGAGGAAACAGGAATGAGGGGAGGTGCTAAGACCTTTGGGGAAGATGGGCAGTACTCTGGGTTTTTAGGGGTAGATCAAGTCCAGATGGGCTTCCCAGGTGGTACTAGAACCCACCTGCCAATACAGGAGACTTAAAAGACTCAAGTTTGATCCCTGGGTCAGGAAGATCCCCTGGAGGAGGACATGGCAACCCACTCCAGTATTGCCTGGAGAATCCCATGGACAGAGGTGCCTGGCAGGCTACGGTCCATAGGGTCACACAGAGTCGGACATGACTGAAGCAACTTAGCACGCACCCACAAGCCCAGATACACCCAAAGGTAAGGTGAGAAAACTTTCTGCAGAAAGAAAGGAGGTAGGAGGCCTGCCTGAGACTCAGCCATCCTCTATATCTTAAAGGAGAATGGAAGAGGAATACAAATAATCCCTTGTATTCTCCAGCTTTTAACTTTTGAAGTCACTTTCACGTCTTTTGATGTGAGGTCTTTTGACCCTCCGAGCAGTCCATTAGTTAGATGTAGTGAATACTACCCACTTTCACTGGATACAGAAACAGTGGCCCGGAGGAATCAAGACCCTTGCCCAAAGTCCTCAGGTGGACCAGATGTGATCCCAGCTTCACCTGGTTCCCAGACCAGCGCGGGCCCCACCCACAGCAATTCTGGGAGATTACTGGTAGCTGATGTTCCACGGCATGTCTAGGAAAGCTTTTTTTTCCCCTGAGAGATTTTGAGGTTGGCTGAATTTTACGTCTTCCTGGCTTTTCCCCTCCTCATGAGAGTAGGAGAAAAAGTTACCTTGGTTGGGGGGCTGAGGGCAGCCAGACCGGTCTCCAGTTTGTGCCGGTGCTTCACGTACTGGGCATAAAGGCTGAATTGGTCCCCCTGTGCCAATAGGGAAGCAGTAAGTCATCTCCATGAGGCCCTGCAGACCAGCCTCTCCCTCTCCTCCTCCACATCCTGTGCGGCCGGAAGGAGGGCCCGGCCCCCGGGGAGCACTCAGTCTGCCTGGGGAATGACAGGCTCCGGTAGAGAGAGCAAAGGCCAGGCAGCCCTGAAGCTGGGGGGGACACAAGAGGCGGAGTAGATCCAGGAGCCCAGCAAACAGCACTAGGCCCCAGGACCTGGGACTGCACATGCCGGTAGGGGGAGGGGGGAGGAGAGAGGTACTGAGAAGGAGGGACCCTGGATGGGACTGAGACATGTGAAGGGAGAAGCCCTGGAAGAAATTTTAGAGGCTGACTCACATGGCGAAGGAAGCAGGCCCCAATGCGCAGGGGGTGGGCGGTGCAGCCCTGAAGTTCCCGCAGAAAGTGTGTCCGGTGGAAACTGCGGAGCCTCTCCCGGGCGCTCAGGGCAGCGGCCCAGGTGCCCCGCAATTCTGGGGTCAGCTCAGGCCCCGGGGGTGATACCGGCTCACTCAAGGCCGCCACGTATTCTTGCTCACAGGTAATCAGCTCAGACACCAGACGCTGCTGGGCGCTGCAGGTACCACAGGGAGAGACGGGGGAGGCTGTGGCATGGGAGGCAGTCGCCACCCCGACAATGTCACGTTCTTTTCCTGCGGGGCAGCTTGGGCTCTCACCTGATGCTCCTCTTGCGCTCCATCCGGGGGGTGCCCACGCCCCAGGGCCCTTCTGGTCCCCCGGCCCGGCCCAGCAGTACGTGTTCCCGGGGTGAGCACGTCCTGTCTACCACCTCCGTACTGGTGACCTCCAGGCCTCGGATCAGCACAGTCCTTGGTGGTCTGCCTTCTGCTTCCGGACCCAGCTCGGCACCCTCCTCCTCATAGTCCTCCCCACAGGGGGCCAGGGAGCAGTGGGACGGGGCTGCCCGTGGCCCGGGGCTGCTGGGGAGCAGCAGGGAGCTGAGGCTGGGTGAAGGGCTGTGGGGGCCCCGTGGGGCCCCTCCGCTGCTTGCACTGTCTGCTCGTCGTCGCCGTTGGCCCCGGGGACTCGCCTCCTCCCCCAGCTGTTGCTGAATCCTCCTCTCCAGCTCTTGGCAGCGGGCCCGGCAGCGGCCCCATTCTCGCAGGGCTGCCGGGCTGCCCAGGTCCAGGGCCAGGGCCCGCATCTCCTGGAAGGTGCCAGCGCTGGGCTCCGGGGCGCGCCGCAGGGCCAAGGCTGCCAGCACCGCCTCCCGCCCTGGTCCCGCTCCTGCCAGCCTCGCAGAACCTTCGTCCACCCATTCGTGTGCCTGCAAGGCCAAAGGGATGGGGAGTGGGGACAGGAAAGGGTGAGGTCCCGGGCCATCCCTCGAGCTGCCCCATGGCAGCTCCTGTCCTCCTTCACCCGATGGCTTCCCAAGGCCCAGCACCACCACCTCCTCTCAGAACACCTCCCCTCACTGTCCTGCATCACTGCCTAATGTGTTATTCTGAGCTGGTATGGAGACAGAGGAGCCTAAATGAAGATGGCCAATACACAGAATTTACAAGTGGCAGGCTCTGTACTGAGTGCTTATTACATACCGCTTATATAATCCTCACGCAGCCCTGTGAGGTAGGTGCCATGAGGCACACTTGGGTTTAGTCTCCTGTCCCAGGTCATTCATCAGGTGGGTGATAGAGCCCAGAGCCAAAGCCCAGGGGAGGCCCCCTAAGTCCTGGCTTCTAACAGCTCCCTGATCAGCTTCTCCAGGCAGAAGAAAGGTGGCAGCGGGCACCGGAAGAAAAGGCTCGGCACATACCTGCTGGAAGAAGCGCTGTAGCCGCAGAGCCCGATGGAGGCCACTCTCCACCTGCTCCAGGCGCTGTTCAAAGACATCCAGAAGCTTCTGGGAGGCAGCGTCCTCTTCCAGGGCCAGAGTCTCCCTTGCCTGAGCCAGGCGCTCCTGGAGAAGCGAGGCTGCTCTGAGGCCCGGCCCTCAGTCCGGCAGTCTCCCCTTCCTCCCTGCTCCCCTTTCTCACCTGAACCTCAGCACTGAAAGCCCGGAACCGTAGCTCTGTCTCCTGTAGGGCAGGCAGGGAGTCCCCAGGCACAGCAAAGCTCGCCAGCTGCTCCTCTCCGGGGCCCGAGAGCCACTGTAGTGCCTGGGGCAGATGGTGGGAGAGCAGGGCCATGAGGGAGAATGGCAGGGCGAAGGAGAGCTGAGGTTCAGCTCCTACCTCACCACCCTAACTTGTAGAAGTTGGGGGAAACCACATCATCTCAGCTGTCAAGTGGAAATAACAGTGAGTGGTGATAACTTCCACAAGGGTCAAGCGAGAAAGTGAGGAAGAGATCTTTGTAAAACACAAGTTGAAGGGGAGGCTGGGCTGTTAGGAAGCACTGAGAGACCTGCACTAGGGTTCCAGGGCTATGCCTGGAGGTGAAATAGATAAAACTAGTGTGAACTGGAGGCATGAGGGCCAGAAGAAATTTCACATTTACAGAGCCTAGTGACAGGGGCAGTAGTTCCAGGGACTGGGCCTGGAGAGACAACTCAGGTTTGTGTGTGTGTGTGTGTGTGTAGCTCTGGTTGCCTATTATGGGGCTCTAGGAACTCTTATGTTGGTTCTGGGATGTTTGACCAAAAAGGGATGGTAATTCTTTCCTCTGAAGAAAGGCTGGAAGCTGGGGCAAGACAGCCTGAGGACAAGAAGTCTGAGAATGTTCCCAATAACCTGTGCCAACAATAAACACTTCTGCAGTCCTCTGCTGAAATCATTTGATCATTCTAATGCCCTCGTGAGGTAGGCCTTACTGTCACCCCCATTCTGCAGACGAGGACGTGGGAATTCAGAGATGTTTCACGGCTTGTCCAACTTCTCACTCTTAGCAGAGCACAACTCAAACTGAGCACCTTAGACTCCAAATCCTGTGTGCTAACAGTTTTTAAGCAGGAGGAAAACAGCTAATAAGCAAGCAAGCAAACAGTAGGGGAAGCAGGGGGTTAGGTTTTATGTGAAGCAGAGTGCCTGGAAGAGGACTCCATCAGATTACCCTGGTGGCTCAGACGGTAAAGCGTCTGCCTGCAATGCGGGAGACCTGGGTTCGATCCCTGTATCGGGAAGATCCCTTGGAGAAGGAAATGGCAACCCACTCCAGTACTCTTGCCTGGAAAATTTCATGGATGGAGAAGCCTAGTAGGTTAAAATCCATGGGATCGCAAAGAGTTGGACACGACTGAGTGACTTCACTGGTTCACAGACCTGGATGCTGGAATGTGTGTGTGTGCTTAGTCGCTCAAGAATCCTGGAGTGAGTGGCCATGCCCTCCTCCAGGAGATCTTTCCAACCCAAGGATTGAACCCAGGTCTTGAATCCAAGTCTCCTGCATTGCAGGCAGATTCTTCACTGTCTGAGCCACCAGGGAAACCCAGATACTGCAATGGAGGAAGCTAAATATGCAGAAATCTCAGAAAAAAACAGCCCTGCCCCTACTCTCCTTTGTCATTGACCCTGAGATGACCCTTCCCCTGAGGCCACATGCAGTCCATGAGGTGATCACTCAGCACACTTAGGAGTTATGGAGGAGCAATAAGATTTCAAATCTCCCTTTACCCTACAAGATAGGGTGGAGAGCAAATCTCTCTGGCGCTCTTAACCCCAGGAGAAAAGAATTAAGGTTCAAAAAAGCAAGCCTTATCATAAAGAGACTTCAGTTTCCAAGGCATTTAGCAGCTTCCATCATCTTCTCTTTCTAAAGTGGAGGGAGGTGGGACCTTTCCAGCCTCAGGTTTGGGGATGATATTGCCTAAGGGGTGGACAGAGCTGGTGTCAATGGACATTTGTTATTTCTGAGCTAAGGAGGTAGGCTATCAGAATCAATAGACTTCCTACAGTCCCCGAGGGCACCCGAGCATCTCACAATTTCTAAGGATCCTTGATCAAATATCAATGGTGGGAAGGGGAGTTCTGGCTTCTCTTCATTGCTGGTGCTGAAATGCCATCTCCCTCTTGCTGAATCTCACACTGACCATGATCAACTTCCAAGGAGATGAGGAGGGAGGGAGGGTTGTTCAAGCCAGGTTAGGAGAACACCATCAACTGTAAGTATCAGTGGGAAAAGCGTTGCTGGAGGCCAGGCCCTCGGGTGGAAGGAGGCCCGGGGGAGGGGGTGCTGGGTCACCTGCTGCAGTCGGTGCGAGCGTTGCCGCTGCTCCTGCTGCTGCACGTGCAGATTGGAGAGGCGCACGAGCTGGTGGATGGCTTCATCTACCTCTTGATACAGTGCAGCTGGGCCTGGGCCTTCCAGCCTGGGGAAGAAGAGGGGCAGAATTAACCACTGCCCCTGTCAAGCTCCCCTGCAGCCCCATCGCATCCTTGCATTCCAACAGCATCCGAGGTCAGCAGATGGGCCGGTATCTGAATCCTGACTCTTCCATTTACTGACTGACCTTGGCCAAGACATTAAACATTTCTGATCCTCCAAATCTCACTAGCACCTGGGGATGTTATGAGGGTTGTAAATGGAGAAGCATGATATCCCGTCCAGATACCATGCTTAGTAAGAACTTTCTGGCCGCTAAGGTGAATTGGCAGTTCTCTGCTGTGTCTCCATCGTGCATGTCCCCCTGCCCCCGTGCACCCATCCCTCGTACTTGCTGCTGTGGGTGGAACGCAGCTTCATCAGGATGGCTCCTCCGTCCCTCTGCAGTTCCGTCAGCCGGGGATCTGCCAGTACCTTCTGTAGGGGCTCAGGCATCCCTATCACCTCCTGGTAGGCAGGGAGAAATTGACAGTTAGGGTTCCACCAGAAGGTCCTCAGCTCAGCTCAGCCCCACCCCACCTCCACCTCATGCCCTTTTATCCCGTCTCATTTCATACCTCTCCCTCTGACTCTGCTGCTCTCTCTAGCTCCTCAATGGCTTGCCGTATAGAGCCCAGCACGCCTCGGCACAGGCGGCACAGCCTTGCCACTTGCTGAAACAAACACACGGGGATGGAGTCCAGGGACAGAGTCTAGGATAAGGGGCCTAAGCCCGAGGGTGGAGGTGGGGCAACCCTAGAGACTTCTATGAGGCAATGCTGGATTCAGTTAGTAAGTAGGTTGTTGCTTACTAACTATATGACTTTAGGCAGGTCCAGAAAATTCCCTGAACCTCAGTGTTCTCAACTGTAAAGATGTACCAGATTTAAAGGTTTAAAGAGATGACCCTACATAAGCAGTTAGCATAGGGCTGACACATTTTACAGCTTAGTAAACACGAATCTCCTTTCCCTCATCTGCACTGCCTCCTCACACTATAAAACCCACCTCTCTGCCTATTCAGATGCACTTCCCCTTTGATCCACAGCTTAGAGACCATGTTACAGACCCTCTTTAATACTCAGCTCAGATCATATTCAGACCTCTTTTCTTGAAGACAGCATCCAGATTCATAAAATCAGAGATGTCCCAATTGGTGTACTTTGTGGGCAAAAATCTTGAGGCTGGAATGTTGGTGCAGGGAGCAGGTACAGGAAGGCACTAACTCCAGAAGTAAGTAACTTGTTACAGGTCACATGGAACCAGAAACAGCCCCTCTGAGTCAGCTCTTCCTAGAACCCCAGTGACATTCTGCATGCTTCTGTTGTTTCTAATCTATCTTCGGCCAAAAATGATATGTTATTTAATGTCATGTTAAGAATCACAAAAGGAGAAGATTATAGGCCAATATCACCAATGAACATAGACGCAAAAACACTCAACACAACATTAGTAAACCAAATCCAACAATACATTAAAAGGACCATGCATCATGATTAAGTGGGATTTATTCCAGATATGCAAGGATGGTTCAACATCTGCAAATTAATCAACATGAAACACCACATTAACAAAATGAAGGCTAAATATCACACGATCATCTTGATAGATGTGGAAAAACTTTTTCACAAAATTCAATATCCACTTATGACAAAAAAAACTCAATAAAATGGGTAAAGAGGGGAACACCTCAACATCATAAAAGCCACTTACGACAAACCTACAACGAACATCATACTCAATGATGAAAAGCTGAAAGCGTTTCTTCTAAGATGAGGAACAAGACAAGGACATCCATTCACATCAGTTTTATACAACATAGTTTTGGAAGTCCTAGCCACAGCAATCAGAGAAGAAAAAGAAATAAAAAGGCATTGAAACTGAAAAGGAAGAAGTAGAATGGTCACTGTTTGCAGATGATATGATACTGTTTGCAGATGATATGATACTATACATAGAAAATTCTAGAGAAGCCACCAAAATACTGTAACTCACCAATGAATTCAATAAAATTGCTGGATACTGAATTAACATATAGAAATCAGTTGCATTTTTATACACTAACAATGAACTATCAGAGAAATGAAGAAAACAATTCCATTTATAATAATATCAAAACAAATAAAATGCCTAGGAATAAACCTAACTAAGAAGGTAAAAGATTTGTACTTGGTATAACACATCGATGAAAGAAACTGAAAATGACACAAACAGATTGAAAGATATACCATGCTCATGGATTGGCGGAATTAATATTGTTAAAATGTCCATACTTCCCAAGACAATCTACAGATTCAAGGCAATCCCTATCAAAATATCAATGGCATTTTTCACAGAACAAGAACAAATAATTCTAAAATTTATATGAAAATACAAAAGACTCTGAATAGCCAAAACAATTTTGAGAAAAAAGAACAAAGTTGGAGGTATCATGCTCCCTGATTTCAAACTGAAACTACAAAGTTACAGTAATCAAAACAGTATGATACTGGCACAGAAATAGACACAAAGATCAATGGAACAGAATAGAGAACCCAGAAATGAATCTACACACATATGGCCAATTAATCTATGACAAATGAGGCAAGAATATACAATGGAAAAAGACCATCTCTGCAATAAATGGTGTTGGGAGTACCGGACAGCTACCTGCAAAAGCATCAAACTGGACTACTCTTTCACACCACGCACGAAGATAAATTCTAAATCGATTAAACACTTGAATGTAAATCCTGAAATAACAAAACTTCTAGAAGAAAATATAAGCAATATGCTTCTTGACATCTTAGTATTATATTTTTGGATACATCTCTTTAGAGAAGCGAAACAAAAGCAAAAATAAACAAATGGGATTACATCAAACTACATCACCTTTGCGCAGTGAAGGAAACCATCAACAAAATGAAAAAACTCCCTACTGAAGGGGAGAAGATATTTGCAAACAATATATCCTATAAGGGGTTAATATCCAAAATATATGAAGAACTCATACAACTCAATATCAAAAAAGCAAGCAACCCAATTAAAAAATGGGCAGAGGATCTGAATAAACATTTTTCCAAAGAAGACATACAGACATTGTTTCATGGCCAATAGGCACATGAAACAATGCTCAACATTGCTAATAAACAGGAATGTGCAAATCAAAACCACCATGAGATATCACCTCACACCTGTCAGAATAAGTATAGGTGAGGATATGCAGAATGGTGGGAATGCACTATTGGTGGGAATGTAAACTGTATAAGCACTATGGACAACAGTATGGATATTCCTCAAAATATTAAAAATGGAACTACCATATGATCCAGCAATTCCACTCCTGAGTATTTAATGCAAAGAAAGTCAAAACAGTAATTAGAAAATATATATGCACCTCTATGTTAATTGTGGCATTATTACAATAGCCAACATATGGAACCAATTTAAGTTCCCATCAGTAGATGAATGGCTAAAGAAGCTGTGGTACACACACACACACACACACACACACACAGGAATATTACTCAGCCATAAAAAGGATGAAATCTTGCCATTTGTGACAACATGGAAGGACCTAGAGGGTATTATGCTAAGTGAAATAAGTCAGACAGACAAAGACAAGTACTGAACAATTTCACTTATATGTGGAATCTAAAAAACAAAACAAATGAACAAACATAACAAAACAGAAGCAAAGTTATAGATACAGGGAACAAACAGGTGGTTGCCAAAGGGGAGGGGGAGGAGAGGAGAGAAATAGGTGGGGGAGATTAAGAGGTACAAACTTTCAGTTGCAAAGGAAATCAGCCACAAGTATGAAATGTACAGTGTGGGGAATATAGTCAATAATTATGTAATATCTTTGTATGGTGACAGAGGTTAATTAGACATCATGATGATCATTATGAAATGTATGGAAATATTGAGTCTACTCTTGTATACCAGGAACTAAAATAGTGTTGTTGGTCAATTATACTTCAGAAACAAATAAACAAAACAAACTCATAGAAAAAGAGGTCAGATTTTTGTTTTTTAAAGGGTGTAAATGAGGGGGAGGGGGAATTGGACAAAGACGACCAGGACTTCTCTGGTAGCTCAGCTGGTAAAGAATCTGCCTGCAATGCAAGAGACCCTGGTTCATTTCCTGGGTTGGGAAGTTCCCCTGGAGAAGGGATAGGCTACCCACTCCAGTATTCTTGGGCTTCCCTGGTGGCTCAGCTGGTAAAGAATCCTCCTGCAATGTGGGACACCTGGGTTCTATCCCTGGGTTGGGAAGATCACCTGGAGAAGGGAAAGGCTACCCACTCCAGTATTCTGGCCTGGAGAACTCCATGGATTGTATAGTCCACGGGGTTGCAAAGAGTTGGATAACTGAGCGATTTTCACTCACTCTTTCAATCAAAAGGTAAAACTTCCAGTTACAAGATGTGATGTGTACTAGGGAAGTGATGTACAAAACAATATAATTAACACTGCTGTATGTTAAATATGGAAGTTGTTAAGAGTAAATCCTAAGAGTTTTCATCACAAGGAAAACAATTTTCCTATTTCTTTTATTTTGTATCTATATGAGATGATGAATATTCATTAGTGTTGTAGTCACTTCATGATTGTATGTAAATCACTGTGTTGTACACCTCAAACTTGTTCAGTGCTGTATGTCAACTATATCTCAAAACTAGAAGGAAAAAAAGAATTTATTTAACATACTCCTCTCATCTTCCCAGCAGCCCAGGGTACACGCACAATCTTTTGCTCATAAATACTTATTGAATTTGCTAATAAACACGTGTTGAATTGTGAACCATAACTACTTATTGAACTAAATGGAAGGGAAACCATTCTTTCCCAGCTCCTTGGTCAAGTCTCAGATTTGCCATTTTTTCCTAGAAATGTCCTCTGCTGGGTCACTCCTGGCTCCCAGTGTCCTGGGTGGGGGTGAGGAAGCTTACCTGGTGTGTCTCTACCCAGTGACTGGGAGAGGGCTCCCTGTGACCTCCCAAGTCCCACTGCAGCTCCTCTGGCTTGGCCACTCTTTTCAGATCACCCTCTGATAGCAACTCAGCACCCTGTAGACACATGAAGACAGGGGGTTTTAGGCCTGGGCACCTAGGGATTCAGGGATTGACCAGGGGCTCCAACTAGCCTCTTCTGTCTCCATCATTGATGGGAACTAAGTGGGAATGAGGAGCTCAAACCTGAAGTCCATGGAGTTCAACTGGAGGCTCATCAAGAGTGAGAAGCAAGAGCCGCTGAATGAGGGGAGGGTCTCCCGAGTCCTGAAGGCAGAGAAGAATAACCCTAAACTACAGGCAACTAGGTGGCCTGGATGACCACTAGGGAAGAGTTAGGGCCCAGAAGAAGTAATCATCTCAATGGATTGGTTACCTGAAGTTGACTCAGGACAGGAATGAGAGCTGGAGGCAGTGGGGGTGCCTTGCGAAGATCCAGCAGGGCAGACAGCCCCAGTATCTGTAGATCAGGTCTGTGGGGGCAGAAGAGCCAAGGAGACAGAGAGAGAGAGTATGTGTGTGTGTGTGTGTGTGTGTGTGTGTGACTCATCCTCAGGAAAAGTTAGATTCTAGCAATGGGCAAAGGATCAAACAAAGCCTGGGGTGTGTGTCCAAGAGAGTGATGACTAGCAATTAGGAGTCTATATTCATACGACCACTGGGTCATGGGATCAGAGTTTAAAAAGTTAGGAATTCTGTGCTCCAGAAGTATATGAATTCAATGCCAGCACCTAGCCTACTGCCTAATAGGTTCTGGGGCTCAAAAAATAGTTGTTGGATGAGTGAATCAACATTTTTATAATCTAGGTAGCATCTTATGAGACTGAAAGTCAGCAGGGTTGATTTTGAGGATTGATGAAGACATTCTGCAAGTCAGGGGTCAGGAAGGTCAGACGTCAATGATTTGAACAACCTGAGGGTTGTAGAAGTAGGTGTCCTAGAAGGTCAGCATCCTGTGGAGAGAAGAGGGCAGGGTCCTTATGACCCAGGAGGTTACTGTGCAGGGTGTCAGCCTGGGCCTCAGTTACCTGAGCAGTGAGTGAAGGTAATGAAGAGCAGTGCTCAGCACGTCTTGGGAGGGTGGGGGCTCCTCGGGAGGGCACGGTGGGGTAATGGTCAGCAGAGCTCGCCCACTCTGGTCCACCCCTCCTGAGGACACAAAATGGCCAGGCTGTCCTGGCTGGGGGCAGGCTTTGGCTACCTCCCGTCTACCCCGCCTCCCTCTGCAGCCCACCCTGGAGGCTTTTCCTGCCTCAACCCCTTCCCTTCAGCCACTGCTGCCCACTGACCAGTCAGGACGAGGAATCCAGATGCCATTAAGTCCCAAGCTACACCAGGGTCATCAGAGATGGAGACTGGGGGGCCTTCTTCCGGAATGCTCCCCCCTTTCACTTCTTGCACAGTCTCTGGGGATGGTTTTAGGGGGTTGGAGAGGAGCCCTTCTGGGTCGTCGGGCGCTGCAGACACAGGGCAGAAGACAGGTCTGGCTGTTCTGCTCCCAGCCTCACCTCTGCTTTTCCTCCAGCTCCCTTCCCTAGGCCCCACCGAGCCCGGCCCTCGCCCGGCTGGCCTCAATGTTGTCTCACCTGCCATGCACATCAGGCTTAGCCCCTCCTGTTCTCTTTCTCTGGCGCTTTCTTCTACAGGCCTGCAGACTTCTTGGGACAGAGGCTCTTCTTTGTCTGTTGGCTTGAGCTCCTCTCTCGGTTCATGTTCTGGCTTCCCGGAGCCTTCATGTTCCTCCTTAACTGGGCTGCATCCTGGAAGCTCGTGTTCATGTGGTGGGGGCAGGCTGACAAGGGTTTCCTGGTGGCTGGTCTCTTCCTTGTCCCCAGGGCTCAATGGGGCACTGTCCCCTCCTCGGTTAAGAGCCCCTCTGCCTGCAGCTCGCTTCTTTCTCCTGTTTCCTTTGCCTGTTCTCCGAGGGGTACCAGGCAGCCCTTCAGCCCCCTGGCCTGGTCCTGCTCCAACCTCCCCTGGCCTCAGAGAGCAAGACTCAGAGGCTTCTCCCAGTGCCTCTGCCGGGGGCTCAGCTACCTCCAGGGCTGCTGCCTCTGGGAGAGCCTCAACCTCAGCTCCCGGGGGAGACCCAGGGGAGGCTCCAGTGCTGCTCCCCTCACCAGGCGGCCGGGCTCCATCCTGGTCCCGAGGCCCCAGACCCTTCTGGTGCATCCACGCCCGGTGTCTCCGATGCCGGCCCTTCCCTCCAGCACCCTTGCGTGTGGGTACTGTCCGGGTCCGGGAGAGGCCGGGGGAGCCTTCAGCATCCATGGGGCTCCCCCTCACAGGCAGTGTCACCTCCAGCAGCTCCACATACTCGCCCTCAGGTCCTTCAGCGGGGGCATTGTGCCCGTCCCCGGGACTCCGGGTGCCCAAGGCTTCCTCAGGGAGTGGGGGGCTGGGGAGCCCCGGGGGCCCAGAGGGCAGTTCTGGGGGTAGTGTGCTTGGCCGATGTCCAACCATGAGGCCTCCTTTGTGCACAAATCGAGGGCAGATGAGCTCAGCCCAGGGCAGTCGCTGAATCCCAGAGGGCGCAGACAGGAGGCAGGTACTGAGGCGACCTGTGGGCCTGTCCTTATTGATGCCTTGTAGCCACTCAGGTGTGAACAGGTAGGCACAAGCCTCATTGGGCACAGGCAGCTCCTGCACTCGCCCACCCCCTGGGGCCAGGCACTTGAGCGCCAGGCGGGGTGCTTGGGCTGCTGAGGGTACCACTTGCAGGTAGAAGTCTCCCGGGCGCAGCAGCTGCCAGGGGAGGGCGGCTAGCTGCACCACTACCTGCTCATGCAGGCAGAGGGGCCAGCCCTCGTGGAAGAAGAGGAAACCGCTGTACTGGGCCTGGGGAGATAGGGGGCAGGCTGTGCTCAGGCCTCTGCTGATGAAGCCAGCAGGAGGGGCTAGTTAGAATGGGACTAGCCTAGGCAGGAGTGGCCTTATGCCCGGTGGGTTATGACTCCAGGGGAGCAGGAGGAGATATTTTGCTGTGTGCAAGTGACAGAGGAAAGGATTGGGACTGATCGGTGTTCTAGTGGTAGGAAGCTTCTCTAGGAAGCTGGTTCCACGAGTAGGAGTGGAAGAACTGAGTCATTATAAAGATGTGGTCAGCAGATGCCATTGTTTTGGAGGAGTTGGAGGCTCTTAGGAGGTCTTTAGAGCTGTAGAAGTGACTTTGCTGAGTCATTCTTGGGGGAGTCAGTATCTTGAAAAAATTGATATGAGGAGGGAAATGTCTAGAATTTGGTCTGGAAGGTCAGCGTCTTTGGGAGTTGATGTTTCTCAGGGGTCAATATGGGAAGATGAGTGTCTATGTGTTAGTATCTGAGCGGTGTCTCTGGGGGCATCAGTATTGGGGAGGCAGTGTCTCTGGGTGGGGGGAAATTAGTCTGACTGGTGTCTGGGGTGAGGCAGTGGATCTTAGGGGAGACAGAACAGGAACGTGTTCACTTACACAGGCTTCCTGCTGGATCTTGGCAAGCAGGTGCTTGGCAGGCACCAGGAAGTCCAGTGTGTATCTCAGCGCATCCTCCCGATAAGTCCTCTCCACCACCTGGAACACTTGGCCCAACAGTGTGGGGGCTGTTGCCTCGAAAGGTGGGTAAAGGGCCGCTAGAGTACTCTGCACACAGTCCTCTACTGGCTCAGGCTCCTGGGAGAGACAAGATCAGACAGTGGATCCCTAGAGATCACCCAAGCATGGTTCCTTAAAGGCTGGCATTGTCCCCCAGGGGCCCCATCATGTACAAAGTGTGTGTAGAGAGATGGCATTCAGGAAATGCTGGCTGACTGTGATGGGAGTGGGGTTGGGCCAGTCAGAGTGCACTCTGAGACCTTGGTTGTGGAGATCTGGGGAGACTTTTCTGTGAATGTCTTTGATCAGGGCTGAACCTGGTTCTTGTACATTGGGATAATTGCATGGGCCCTCTTCCTCAAGAAGAGATGGCCCCTGGGCCATCAGGGAAGTCACAGGTGGCTGAGAGTTCTGCAGGGTGGAGCCTTTTGACACAGCCTTCCTACTAGTCCCTCCTCACAGAGCCTACCAACCAGAGACCCCCTTCTTAAGTAGCGGTGCCACCACCCATGAGCAATCATATGCTAATGGTCATTGGGTGGGAAGAAGAAGGACTGAAGGGCTATCTGTCTTGAGTCTTTCTAGCACCCCTCATCCTCTCCAGTGGCTCTCAAGCAATCACCCATTCCCGGAGTATGCAGGATTAGGTTACAAAGACTTGGGTGGGGACAGCTGAAAGAGCGAAAAGTCACAAAAGGAACGTGTAGGGAAGGGAGGAGGAGGCCTTGCTGGTATGTATTGGAGCTGAAATATTTTCTGATTTCTGTAGCACCTGTCTGACAACCTCCATCTTGGGCCACTAGCTCAAAAGTTCTCAGCCCTGTTTCCTCTAGACTCACCTCCCTAAGTGAATCAATTGGATATCTTTCTCCATCTCAGAACCTAAACAGCCACCCCTCAGGCTATTCCTTTATAAACTTACTTCTCTTTCAAGGTGGCTTTGAAATTACTTTTATCAGATTTCTTTGCTGTAACTGGGCAAGGGTTATGCTCAAATTGAAGTGTTTACTTAGTTCTCTACTCCGAACTGCCCTCCCCACCCCCTACTCCGCCGGCTCTGCCCTGAGGATAAAACTGCATATTTTACTTTTAGTCCTTCCAGCCTGAGTGTTACAAGCCTGTCCCGACAGTCAGAGAAGCGAGGCAGCCACTCCAGAGACCCACAGTCAGTGCGTCAGCACCGAGACCCGGCCCCAAGGTGTGTGGGCGAGCAGACAGACCCCCCAGTGTTCCGGGGACCCGGCCAGCTCCGGGAGCGTGGGTGGGGGAGGGTGGGGATGGGCGGGGTGAGGCAGAGTGGGCCGTCCCCTCGGAGGCCTGGAAGGGGGAGCTAGAGCTGGAGCAGCGAGGCAGCTGCAACCCATTAGGGGCGGTGAGCTCATGGCTGAGTGAGAGTCTCAGCCACAGGAAACGGCAGCGGCAGGAGGGGAGGAGGGGTCGGGGGTGGGAAAGGCCGGGCAGGAGCTCAGCGACCCGGCCTCCAGCCGGCGCGGACCAAAGAGGAGAGCAGAGAGACTGAGTCAGCTCTCCCTGGCCCAGTTCCTCTTTCTTCTTGTTCCAGTCTCCCTGCCAGGGGCTGCCCTTCCTTCTGTGGAGGAACAACCCCGGTGGTGCTCCTACCCCTCCTCCACTCCCTGCTGTGAGCGCCCCCTGGCAGGGCCTCTCCCCCTCCTCCACTCGCTGCTGTGAGCGCCCCCACGGCCGTGCCCCCCTCCCATCCCTCCGGGGCGGGCGCTCTCCCTGGCAGTGCCCACACCTGCAATGACCCTTTAGAGAGTACTTTTGGAGTGAAAGTTCACAGGACCATGTCCACTCCTATAGGCACGGCCGTCCTCTAGCAGCGCCCTCTTGTTTCCTGTGCCCTCGAGTTGTTGCTGCCAGGGTCCCCGACCCGCTGCAGCGGGAATGCTCCGAGACAGTGCTTCGCTTCCCTGCAGCGGGAGCTCCGGGGTACTCCTCCCCCCATCGCATCTCGGGTCGGCTCTGGCATCGTTACGCCCCCTGGCACTGTGGGCCCCCTCCCCACTCTGTCCACTACTCTGAGGCAGCATCTCTTTCTCCGCGGGAATTTCCCTTTTTGGCGAGGTCCCTGGCCCCAACCCAGCCGCAGCTGTGGCCGGTCCCCCAGGGCCGGATGGGTGGGCCCGGGGTGGGGACCGGGATGGAAAATGGTGGTTCCAGGCAGGTCATTTCTCAGGACCCGAGGCCGGGCCCCCCTCCAGGGCCGCTGCAGCAAGAACCCGCAGGGGTCTCCCGCGGGTAAGGAGTTGGGACCGGGAGGGGGAGGGAAGATCCTGCAAAGGAAAGCACAAGTCAGGACAGAGGAGGGCGAGGGGAGGTCTGTGGATTGGGGGGAGAGACCTAAGGGAGGTTGGGGGAGGGCGCGAAGAAGAGGGGAAGAAAGGAGTGAGGGCAATACCCAGCGGGGTCAGAGTCAGTGGGGCAGACAGGCAGATCAAAGAAAAGAAGGGGGGGATGGGAGGAAGGAGAATCCCAGGAGCGCTCAAGAGTTCCAAGCTGGAGCAGGAGGCACCCAGCTGGGGGCTGGCGATCCGCAGAGGACGGCGCGAAAGCGGAGGGGACACCGGGTGGCGACGCGGGACTCACCATGGCTCGGCTCGCGGCCGCGTCCGACGCTCGGGCCGGCGGGCGGGGCCGGGCGCGCCGCCGCCTCCCTCCCGCCGCTCGCGTCTCGCCGGGTCTGGCTAGGGGACAGCTCCGGCCGCGGTGGCGGCTCGGCCCGCTCGGGCTCCCAGGCCGCGGGGCCCCACCAGGGAGGGTCGAGACGGCCGCCCCTCCTCGCCCCGCCCTGCAGTGCCCGCCTCCGCCTCCGCGTCCGACCCCCTGCCGGGACGCCCGCTCCCGCGCCGGGCCTCGGGCCGCTCCCCCCGACGCCCCCAGCCGATCTGCCCGGCTCTCCCGCAACCCTCTTCCTCCTCCGCCCAGCCCTCCAGCCCGTCGCCCCGACCCTGACCCTCGGAGGCCCGTCCCGCCGAAGATGCCCCTCTTTTCCCGCCTCCGCCTAGCTCCCTAGGCGATCAGTTTAGTCTCCGCAAGGGACTGTCCAGAGACTGGGGCGTGCGTGGATCCCCTGGGGTCCCCAGCCTAGGACTGGAGTCATTTGATGGCCGGAAGCCTCCTGAGTCTTAACTCGCCTGGGAACCTCTTCTCCCCTCTGTTGCCAGACTTTGGCAGCACTAGCAGCACCTGGAGCTCAGAAGAGACCCCCCCCCCCCCAACACACACACACACACACAGAGCCCCTGCACTAGCAGCACCTGGAACTCAGAAGAGACCCCCCCAGCACACACACACACACACACACAGCCCCTGCACTAGCAGCACCTGGAGCTCAGAAGAGACCCCCCAACACACACACACACACACACACACACAGAGCCCCTGCACACACATAGAGCCCCTGCTGGGGACAGGAAAATCGGGGGATTCCTCCCACTCTCCAGGGGCTTGCCTGCCCCCCTCCTTCCCCTCCCATCTCCTCCGGCCTCGAGCCTTCGGGCTCCGACAATGGGCTCCTCTGTGCTGCCTGGGGAGGGCGGGGGCGTGGGGGAATTAGGGAGCCGAGAAGGCTTGGGGAGGGGGGTTGGACGTCGAGGCTGAATGCGCGGAGTCCCGGGATGAGGCTCCTCCTGCCGAGGCGGACGTTTTCTGAGTTCTTTCCTCGCTGCCCCTTCCCCTCTGAATACCTCATCCTCTCCCTTAGCTAGCGGAGGGAAGGCACCAGACCCCGTTCAGCAGCCCCACCTCCGGACTCCAGACCCTTCCTTCTTTGGGGGGTGGCGAAAGAGAGTCTCCTGGGGTCGCTAGAGCTCTTGGTGGCGGGGATGGTAATCTGACGCAGTAGACAAAGGGGTAGGCTAGTTAAGAAAGTTCTAGTCTCGCCCATCCTCCACCTCGTCTGGATGGCAAATGAAGCCCTGGCTAGGGTCCCCCAGGAGGGCCAGAGGAGGCTTAGGCAAAGCAGAGAGATGCTCTGCCCCTCCTCTGAGCCGGCACCTGGAAGCTGTGCAGGGGTGGGCAGGGGCACTTCTAAAGAGTGGGCATTTGAGAAGATAGGAGAGCCAAATAGACCCCAGAGACGGACGTGAACGCAGGTACCACTGCGACTGGGGAGAGGGTGACGTTTGGAAAACATCCTGCCTGGGATGCAGCTCCGACGAAGCCAGGAGGCTGGAGCCTGAGGGCAGTCTTTGGAACAGAGGCAGGCGGAAGAGTGGGGATGGAGGGGGCGTCGCTTAGGTGATGGGCTCTCCTCTCACCTCCTCTGAACGCTAATCTCCGCCCTTTTCTCCTCTCCGCCGGGTCTGGAAAAGAGGAGAGAAAATATTCATTCTTTTGGAGGCAAGAAGATCCCTCTGCTCCATAGAGTAAAAAAAAAAAAAAAAAAAAAATCTAGGGCAGCAAACCTCAGTGCCCATCTTTCCAGCACAGTCAGAGGCAGGGAGCTGGCGCTCTTGTCCGTCAATGGGTTATGAGCTCTCTAGACATCCAGCCTCCCCGGGCCTCCTTATAATTAGTGCTGAGAACTGGGAGAGTGAGATTTTGCTACCCCCTGGTGTCCACTCTGTAAATGAGACCCAGTGGCTGATTACAGAGGCCAGAATTTAGGAGACTTTCTTAGGGGGTTTATTACGAACCTTATTCATTTGTTTCAAACCCAGCTCACCCATTCCCAGTGTTGACAGAGTCTGAAGTTTTCATCATTAGATCTTAACATTCTTTATACTCAAACAAATTGTTTGGGGAACAGTTGGTAGAATCCGAGTTTCCCACAAAGCTGGCTCTTTTAGTCTGTGATCTCCTGGGGGAAAAAAACAAGAGGATATTTCCTCCCCCCCATGGAAAAAAGGGAGTTATTGAAAGTGTTTGAGTCTACGGGTGAGGGGTTTTGGATGCAGGCTCTGAAATCAAGTTATTCCTTTCCAGGAGTTTTAATTCATGCTAAATTAGAAAGGTTTATTTAAGTTAATAAGGAGACAGATATGCATATAGTGGTTAAATGCCACTTTCTCCAAGGATGCAGGCTCTTACCTAATACCTGTGCATCTGTGCGATAGTATGTGTGTTGATGTGAACGTTTTGGGGAGATGGTGAAGTAGAAAGATTAAAAAGGAGGAAATAGAGACTGGCAATAGACCAGACTTAGAAACTCTCTCCAGCATTCACTAAAAGTTCTCACTATATTTCACCAATTTCAGATTCTTTGGAGTGTAACAAACTTGCATTTTACAGATGAAATTCTGGCACATTTAAAATTAAAAAACAAGCTGTAAGCTATACAGTAAGTGGAGAAGCAGAATTTGAACCCCAGCAGCCTGACAACAGAGCCTTCATTCTCAACCACTGTCATAGGGTTTCATCCAAGCTGTGAAGCATGAGTCCGTATAGAAAGTGCTTTGAACACTACATCACCTTTTCTACCACCTAACCATCATGTTAGGTTAACATGTTAGGTTAGGACAGGGAAGCGTGGCGTGCTGCAGTCTATGGGGTTGCAAAGTCAGACACGACTGAGCAACTGAACTGAACTGAACCATCATGTTAAAAAGGGTTAACTTTGGGACTTCGCTGGTGGTCCAGTGGTTAAGACTCCACACTGCCAATGAAGAGGGCCTGGGTTTGATCCCTGATCAGGGAACTAGATCCCATGTGCTGCAACTAAGACCTGGTACAGACAGGTACATTTTTAAAAAAGGATATTAAAAAGTGTTAACTTTGTTTTTGTAGTAACCAGTGCTGGAAAGAATTTCTGAAAGTGATAAATATATCACTGTGGTCAGGCATTGAAACCATTTCCCCCACTAGTCTCGTTCTAGAATAAATAATAGTTAAAATAATTGCCAGGAAATTTCCAGTATGGTTCTTTTGGGAAGTACTGTTATGCAAACATGGGAGATGGTGAAAGAAACATTTGTGTCTGTAATGTTTATTACCTGGCTTGTGTGCACCAAGAGACGTAATGGCCATTCTACATAGGGTTGGGACTTTAGGCTGCTCAGGGTTCGTCCACTTGGAGACTAGAAGAGACTAGGGCTCTGCTTGAGCTGCATCCTCAAGGTAAAGGGGAATTAGTGAAGGACCACAAAGGGGAATTTGGGGGACAGGAAGGGACAGACTTGAGAAAACATATTCTTGTTACTCGTGCTTTCCAAGGAAACTGGGGGCCAAATCTTAGGTATTTCAGGATAAGAAATCTGTGTAGTATATATGTGCTGATTCTATTTTTTGTTTAATTTTCCCTTAGGTTTGGTTTTATTTTATTGGTAATATTCCTTTAAACATTTATAGTTTGTCTGCTTTGAACTAGGTGCCACCAAAGCCCACACCACCACCATCTTGCCTGTACTAATGCGTTCATTTCCATACTGGTCTACCTGCTTCCCTCTCTCCACCTAAGAGGCTGTTCTCTGCACCCTCACCAGAGTGATCTTCTAAAAAACCTGATCATTATCCAGTCATCTGTCACTGGACATCTCGGTTGCTTCCATGTCCTGGCTATGGTAAATAATGCTGCAATGAACATTGGGGCACATATGTCTTTTTAAATTGTGGTTTTCTCAGGGTATATGGATAAAGAAGCTTCCCTGGTGGCTCAGTTGGTAAAGAACCCATTTGTAAGGCAGGAGACTGCCTGCAATGCAGGAGACCTGGGTTTGATCCCTGGGTCAGGAAGATCCCCTGGAGAAGGAAATGGCAACCCACTCCAGTATTCTTGCCTGGGAAATCCTGTGGACAGAGGCAATTGGAAGGCTACCATAGGGTCACGAGAATTGGACACGACTTAGAGACTAAACTGCCACCACCATGGATCAAAGAAGTTGTGCTACAATATATAATAGAATATTACTAAGTCATAGAAGAACAAATTTGAGTCAGTTGTACTGAGGTGGATGAATCTAGAACCTGTTATACAGAGTGAAGTAAATCAGAAAGAGAAAAACACATATTGTATATTAATGCATGTGTATGGAATCTAGAAAAGTAATACTGATGAACCTGTTTGTGCAGATGAAATGGGGATGCACATGTAGAGAATGGACTTGTGGACCCAGGTGGAGAAGGACGAATTGAGAAAGTAGCCCTGACATATATGCACTATCATGTGTAAAACAGACAGTGGGAAGCTGATGTATAACACAAGGAGCCTAGCCTGGTGCTCTGTAGTGACCTAGAGAGGTGGGATGGGAGGATGGAGGGAGAGAGGCTCAAGAAGGAGGGGATATACATATATAATTATGGCTGATCTTCATTGATGTACAGCAGAAATCAACACAACATTGTAAAGCAATTATCTTTCGGTTAAAAAATAATACTCCAATCAGATCCCATCAGCCTCTTTTCATGGCCTCCCCTTTGTATCATGACTGCTTTTCTCCTCTCTCCAGCCTCATCTCTTACCACTCCACTGATGCTGGAAGCCACTAGTGGGCCTCCAGTCATGGCGGCCTTTCAGTTCTTGACACAGGCCTTGCTTATCCCTAATTTGGAATATTCCTTCTGCCTGGAGGCTTCTTTTCACAGTTCCAGGGTCTGGCTCTCATCCTTCGATCCTAACTAAAATATTGCATTCTCAAATGTCTTCCCCAAACTAAAGTGGACTAAACTGGTCTCTCATCTGTTGTCCCTCCAAATAATGTATGTTTTCTGTTTTGTTTTCCTCCCAGCATTTGTCTCTATCTGATTATTTCTTTGATTATTTCCTGTTTCTCAATAAACCCACCTCTACCACCACATATCATTTGAAATTAAGCTTCATGAAAGTCAAGGATCTTGTCTGTTTTGTCACTGCTGTATCCTAGCTAGTGTCCAAAAGATGTCACCGAACTAGGTGAAGACTGTAAAGTGAAAGTCACTCAGTTGTGTCCAACTGTTTGCAACCCCATGGACTATACAGTCTATGGAATTCTCCAGGCCAGAATACTGGAGTGGGTAGCTGTTCCCTTCTCCAGGGGATCTTCCCAACCCAGGGATTGAACCTAGGTCTCGTGCATTGCAGGCAGATTCTTTACCAGCTGAGCCACCAGGGAAATCCAAGAATACTGGAGTGGGTAGCCTAGCCCTTCTCCAACAGATCTTTCCAACCCAGGAACCGAACCAGGGTCTCCTGAATTGCAGGCAGATACTTTACCAGCTGAGCTGCCAGGGAAGCTCCGAAGACTGTAAAGAGAGCAGAAATCCCCACATAATAGGAATGGCTGTGGGAACAGGTGAGAGAGAGAAACCAGGAGCAAGTGAGTAGGCCAAGGCATGGAGTCCACTGCTTAGCTTTCGTTCCTTCCTGAAGAAAAGATATGTGAATGTCTGTGTTCAATGCTGTAGTACTTACAATAGCCAAGACACAGAAACTGCCCAACTATCTGTTGATAGATGCACAAAGGAAATATGGTGTGTGTGTGTGTGTGTGTGTGTGTGTGTGAGTGTGTGAGTGTGTGTGTGTGTGTGTGTGTGTATGTACTTAGTTGCTCAGTTGTGTCCATCTCTTTGCAACCCCATGGACTGTAGTCTGCCAGGCTTCTTTGTCCATGGGGATTCTCCAGGCAAGAATACTGGAGTGGGTTGCCATGCCCTTCTCCAGGGGATCTTCCCAACCCAGGGATCGAACCAGGTTTCTCACAGGGCAGGTGGATTCTTTACCCTCTGAGCCACCAGGAAAGGGCATTATGCTAAGTAAAATAAGTACGAGAAAGACACTATGTGATCTCACTTTTAAAAAAATCTTATAGATACAGAGTACAGATTGCTGGTTGCCTTGCAAGAGGTGGGTTGGTAGGTGGGTGAAATGGATGAGGGGGATCAAAAGATACAAACTTGCAAAATAAGTCATGAGTATGCAATGTACATTATTGGTGACATCATCTCACACACTAGTAAAGTAATGCTCAAAATTCTCCAAGCCAGGCTTCAGCAATACGTGAACTGTGAACTTCCAGATGTTCAAGCTGGTTTTAGAAAAGGCGGAGGAACCAGAGATCAAATTGCTAACATGCGCTGCATCATCAAAAAAGCAAGAGAGTTCCAGAAAAACATCTATTTCTGCTTTATTGACTATGCCAAAGCCTTCGACTGTGTGGATCACAATAAACTGTGGAAAATTCTGAAAGAGATGGAAATACCAGACCACCTGACCTGCCTCTTGAGAAACCTGTATGCAGGTCAGGAAGCAACAGTTAGAACTGGACACGGAACAACAGACTGTTTCAAATAGGAAAAGGAGTATGTCAAAGCTGTATATTGTCATCCTGCTTATTTAACTTATATGCAGAGTACATCATGAGAAATGCTGGGCTGGAGGAAGCACAAGCTGGAATCAAGATTGCTGGGAGAAATATCAATAACCTCAGATATGCAGATGACACCACCCTTATGGCAGAAAGTGAAGAGGAACTAAAAAGCCCCTTGAAAGTGAAAGAGGAGAGTGAAAAAGCTGGCTTAAAGCTCAAGATTCAGAAAACTAAGATCATGGCATCCAGTCCCACCACTTCATGGCAAATAGATGGGGAAACAGTGGAAACAGTGGCTGACTTTATTTTTTTGGGCTCCAAAATCACTGCAGATGGTGATTGCAGCCATGAAATTAAAAGACGCTTACTCCTTGGAAGGAAAGTTATGAACAACCTAGACAGCATATTAAAAAGCAGAGACATTACTTTGTCCACAAAGGTCCATCTAGTCAAGGCTATAGTTTTTTCAGTAGTTATGTATGGATGTGAGAGTTGGACTATAAAGAAAGCTGAGTGCTGAAGAATTGATGCTTTTGAACTGTAGTGTTGGAGAAGACTCTTGAGAGGTCCCTTGGACTGCAAGGAGATCCAACCAGTCCATCCTAAAAGAGATCAGTCCTGGGTGTTCATTGGAAGGACTGCTGTTGAAGCTGAAACTCCAATACTTTGGCCACCCAATGCAAAGAGCTGACTCATTGGAAAAGACCCCGATGCTGGGAGGGATTGGAGGCAGGAAGAGAAGGGGATGACAGAGGATAAGATGGCTGGATGGCATCACCGACTCGATGGACATGAGTTTGAGTAAACTCTGGGAGTTGGTGATGGACAGGGAGGTCTGGCGTGCTGCGGTTCATGGGGTTGCAGAGAGTCTGACACAACTGAGTGACTGAACTGAAGTAATATTGTAATTACTGATGACAATAATTTATAACACTGTATTACATATTTGAAAGTTGCCTAGGGAGTAGTTCTTAAAAGTTCTCATCACAAGAAAAAGATGTTTTGTAACTATGTGTGGTGACAGATGTAGACTTATTCTGGTAATCACTTTGCAGCACATACAAATATTGAACTATGGTGTCCTATACCTGAAGCTGGTATGATGTTATATTCAATTATACTTTAATTAAAAAACAGCAACACACGTGGAAAGTCTTCTGAGTCAGGCGTAGTTCACTGGGCTAGATGAATCTGAAGGAAGCACTGGTTTGGAGAGGGTTCTGGAAAGGCTCCAAATTCACTTGTGGACTTTCTTGGTGTACAAAAGCAGGTCCTCTTTTACATAGCTGTAGTCCGTTTGAAAATACAGGTTTTTTTTTTTTTTTTTGGTTGGGGTGGTGATACATGGCATGCAGGATCTTAGTTCCCTGACAAAGGATCAAACCCATGTCCCCTGCATTGGAAGGCAGATTCTTAACCACTGGACCAGCAGGGAAGTCTCAATGTTCTCTTTTCTTCATTTATCATTCCCCACACAAATTTCTATGCATCAATATAATTTTTGTATATTTATCTTCAATTATCATAACTTCAATTTGTCTTCAAGTTATCATAAAGTGATAACTTGATGCTTCAATTAATGCATTATAAATAGCTGCCCCATCATTTGTATGGTCATTCTCAATTTGGGGAAATTTGTATTATTTCTACCATTTCTATTTTTTTTTTTTTGCCACACAAAGACAAATATAAACAGGTTGCACAAATTTACTCCTTCTCACTGTGACTGATTTCCATTTAGCATATTTTGCCAACTGAAAATTTATTGGGTCAAACTTTAGAAGCCACTTTATAGCTCGTGTTATTGTCTGTTGAGGCAATTTTGGAGGTTAGGGGGCACGAAACACTGAAAATCTTTACAAAGTTGGGTGTGATGAGGAATTGGATTTACTCTGAATGGCTCAAAGTGATAGGGCATCAGCAAATTGCTGCAGTGACAGAGATATAGATTAGTTTCTCTATAGGAGAATTTTTAATATTTAGAGCTGCCAGAAAATGGGACAGACTCTCTCGATAGGTAGTAAATTCCCCCTCTCTGGACATTTTGAAGCATAATAAGAGAGTTTTAAAATAAATTGTTTTATAAGCTTTCCAGAGTTGTGATCTGTATATTTCCCTAGCCCCATTCCTTTGTTCTGAAGACATATTGTGTTCAATGAACATTTATTAAGACTTCAATGTGCCAGGTATATCCAGTGGCAGCTGGAGAGCTCATTGGCAAACTCCCAGCCGAGCCTCCAGGGGCAGGCAACCTGGGAATTATAGCACCATGAAATCCTATCTCCCAACCCCTCAGTCTTCAGAACTGCTAAGCCGGTGGGCACAAATTTGTCTCCAGTTCCTTGACATCTCGTTTTTTATGCTCATTTTCTCCCTCCACGTCTCTGCCTCTATTCCACCTATTCTTAAGATCTTTGTTACAAACCTTTCAATACACTATGCCATGCATCCAACAGCTCCCAAGCCATGGGACTAACACACACACATGCTGCTATACATATCGATAAAATAAATAACCAACAAGGACCTACTTAATAGCACAGGAAACTCTACTCAATACTGTGCAATAACTTATATGGGAAAAGAATCTGGAAAAGAATGAATATATGGATATGTATTACTGAATCACTCTGCTGTACATCTGAAACTAACACAAAGCCGTAAATCAACTATACTCAATAAATTAAAAAAATAAACAAACCAAAGCCCAAGCCAAATGCACCCAGTACCTAAGTGATTGATTCCAATTAATTATTACATTATATTGTTGTTGTTTTTAGTTAGTTAATTAATTAACTAATTTGGCTGCATCAGGTCTTAGTTGCAGCACATGGGCTCTCCGGTCGTGGTGCATGGGATCAGTCGTTGCAGCTTGCAGCAGGCTTAGTTACTCCATGGCATGTGGGATCTTAGTTTCCAGACTAGGGATAGGACCTGTATACCCTGCCTTGCAAGGTGAATTCTTAACCACTGGACCACCAGGGAAGTCCCAACATTATCTTGTTTTTTATTTCTACTAAAAAATATTTGTACTCCACACAAGGCATTCTGGTCCCCAGAGAATCTGTAACTGATGGAATACAGCACTCCTAATCCCACTAACATAACTTCTCCTCCTCACCATGAACACATGTGTTTACACACACACACACACACATTTCCAGGCAAGCAGCCTGATTTATTGAAGGAAACAGTTGCTTAACAATCTGTTGTTTTTAAAAAGCCATCTTACTTGGAAATATGTTGTCTCAAAATTCCAAATTTGGCCAGGGAGGAAAAGTCCCTATTGAGGATGGAGACTTAGCTATATAGTCTCTGAGTTTTACTTTTTCTTGGAGTGTGTTTAGCTGAATTCGTCTGCCACCACCACAGCGGCCTCAGGGAAGCCCTGCTCCCCTTTCGCAGTTCCTCCAGAATGCAGAATGACCCATCTGGGGGTGGCACAACGGAGAGAACGGAGGCGCTGAGGAGAGACAATTTCGGAGTCAGTCCCTGCCAGCTCTGTGCCTTGAGCCTGGCCTCTGCTATTCCATCAGCAGAGCCATTCTCCCTTCTGAAGGCTTAGCAAAACATGGGAAGAGCAGGAAATATAATCACCCAATCTGCTCCGTACTGCGTAGATGCAAGCAGTCCAGAAAATGGACTTGTAGTATCAGTGTGAATTTTTAAAATGTCCTTTTCATGCCAGAAAAGAACATGTAGGGGGCTACTTTGGCTTTTTGAAATTTGTGTTCCCTATGTTAAAGATGCAAATCAGAAGCTCAGTTCTTAAGTTTTTATGTTCAACTTGAAAACAAGTATATTGTAATAATCACTTTAAATGATTGTACTCGATGAACTGTTTGGTACCATTTATATATGTAGTTAATGACTCCTTTAAACACTTAAAAGTATACTTTATAAGTTTAACATATTCCATGTCCTTACAAAGTAATTTGGTTACCTGAACTAACCAACCACACATTCCTGAATACCTAAAAAATTCTTAGAAATCTGACAATTTATGAATATAGTGATTAAATTCCTAAGTTTTTAAAATGTCCCCAAACTAGTTTTAAAGGGAAATTCTATACATAAAAAGGATGTGTGTGTGTATATATATATATATAGAGAGAGAGTTACTTTGCTGTACAGTGGAGATCAGCACATTGTAAATCAACTACTTCAGTAAAGAAAATTGAGGACTTCTCTGGTGGACCAGTGGTTAAGAATTCGCTTTCCAATGCAGAAGGCCGTGTGCCACAACTACTGAGCCTGCGCTCTCTGGAGCTCACACACCTAGAGGAGCCTTCACACTGGAACAAAGATCCTGCACGCCACAACTAAAGACCCAATGTAACCAAATAAATAAATAAATATAAATATTGTTTTTTTAACTTGAAGAAAAAAATAAAGGAAAATTCTATTTCAAACCACACATCTAAACTAATTACACATTTAAAATAGCAAGACCAATTTGTTACTGTAACAGGCTAAATTCTCTTAAGCACGGTAAATACCTAAAATACAAAATACACAGGAAGTCTTTAATACAAACACAGTAATGCCATGTACTTGATTTGCGTAACTATTTCTATTCTTACCATTTTCTGGATAGTAAAGCAAACTTACCCACCTGGAAATAATTATGTCATCCTAAATATCTGGGGAGTGCCTTTCCGAGTTGACTTTTTGGAAATCCGTTCTCAGAGAATATAACCAACAGAGATTTGGTCCCAAGGCTTTTGAGTGGCTCTTCTCAGGCCCCCAACTGCCCCCAATAGGCCCTGTATTCTGTGTCATTAGTCTCTGAATGGGCCAGGTTCATGATCCATGGCCCCTGGATTCAAGTTACACTCCATCTAATTCTTCAGCCTACACACGGAAGTCAGACACTCCTACCCAAGCTGCTACATTACTTGTTTGGATATCATTAGTCTATTTAAGGATCCATTCTATTCTGTGTTCCTTCCACACTCTTGCCAACTTCTGGAACCACAGCTCTTACATATATTCAGTGGTTTGATTTCTCCTGGCGTTGCCTGACTCTAATTATAGACCTAATGTTATGTCAGAGACATGTTATCAGGAATATTAGCATTTAACAGAGAACAGAGAACCTAACCTGTAGGTTAGGGTGAATGAAACCCTGGGGGAAGTGGGAGAGAAATGTTACAGAATCCACTTGATTCATTATACTCTTCTATTGCTGCTTTTTTTTTTTTCTTACCTTTTTGGCCCCACCCCTTGGCGTGTAGGGTTCCACCACCCGGGATTGAACCTGTACCTCCTGCATTGGGAGGTGGAGTCATAACCACTGGACCACCAGGGAAGTCCCTATTCCGTTATTGTTCGATAGAGTTCTAAAGGTGTTATTTTTTCTTCCCTCTGTAGCTAGAAAATAAATTCTTGATTGCAACCACTTAGGTGTATTTGCTTAGCTTCAAATCACAGCCGCCTCCAAAATCATAATGTCTGTTGGACCCATGTTAGGAACTTAGTGGTATCTGGAAAAAAGAAAATCCAAGAACTTGTGCGCCCTCTTAAGGTAATACCTGGGATTACCTGGGTGGTCTCAGGTGGCGCTAGTGGTAAAGAACCAAGTTGCCAAGCAGGAGATGTAAGAGAGAGATGTGGGTTTGATCCCTAGGTGGGGAAGATATTCTGGAGAAGGAAATGGCAACGCACCGCCAGTATTCTTGCCTGGGGAATCCCATGGACAGAGGAACCTGGAGGGCTATAGTCCATTGGGGTTGCAAAGAGTCAGACACGACTGAAACAAGTTAGTATGCAAGCATGGGATAGATGGGGAGTTACTGGTGATGCCAGCAAATGGAAAAAGAATGCGTAGACATAGGTGTCTCTTAGATTAAGAATTTGAATGACTGGCTCTGATGTTTCCCCTCACCAAGACTGAGAGATGGCAGGAGGAGGGGCAAGTTTGGCAGCCAGGCAGATCTGAGCCCAGTTCTGACTCTTTTTTTTAATGATGTCTGCAAGATGCTGAGATGAGTATATGTGCCTGGAACTTGGGAGACAGGGCTGGAGAGATGCTTTTGGGAGCAGATAAGGGGCAGTTGAAGCTATGGGACTGTATCAAGTCACTCAAGAGAGTTCAGTGTGAGAGGAAAAGAGAGCTAAGAATAGGAGCCTGAGAAACACCATCATTTAAGGTGCAGACAGAGGAAGCGAAGCCTGCCCACAACACCCGGGCAAAGACAGAGGAGTAGAAGGATGTTGTTTTCCTCTCATTTCCAGTATATCTTCCTTGGTCAGAAGCACTGGGTGGGTACAATAGTGGTAGTGATGGGCAGAGTGTGATGTGGGAAGGCTGTCTGGGTGCTGTGGGGAAAGCTATATTTGGGTAGGATAGTGTGGGTGTGGTAGGTGGCAAGGAGCTCTGCTTTAGATCTCTTTCTAGGTAGCAGGGAAGGGGGCTGGGAGTCAGAATTTTTGGATTTTCTGCGTTTCTTGCCACTTCATGTTTCTCCAGTCATGCTTTCCTTATTATGAGCTCTAGTCGGTGTAGAAAAGTCTCTTTCTAAATATGGAAAGGGAGTGGTATGGGCGAGGCAGAATCAGAAGAGGGAAGGATGGTGTCGCCTTACTGTTGAGTGTGTGTTGGTGCTGTGTACACACGTGCACATGTGTGAGTACGTGCCCATGTATATGTATATATGTACGGGCGTGTATGTCTTATGCTGGTGTTTAATTTATACGTGTATGTATATAGTGTTTTCCTCTGTGTATCTATCATAAGTACAGAAATTGAAAGGCAGCATTGAGAAACTTTTATCCCAATCTGATACACCAGTTTTATGTTCACTGAATTTGATTATAAAAAAATTTGACCTTGTGTTATCTATATCTGTATATTCGATTTCATTTTTCCAGTAATTCATTTTATTGTATTTTATGAAAGTGCTGATCTGTGGCAGATTTTGCATACAAAACTGATCCTTCACCGCAGTTAGTTGGAGAAGCACTAATTAGAACCAGATCAAGATTTTTAGAAGGTCCTGGTTCTGAAATTTCCAAGGGAGGGAAGTTCACTTCAAAAATCCGAGATTCCTGCTCTGGGTCATAACAGTGAGGCATGAGGTCAGGTCTTGAGCATAAACAAGGGGTCCCACCTTAGGTCTGACTGCCATCCTGGGGCTCAACCTGCCCTTCCTTGCCTTCCTCTCCTTCATGTGACGTGGGACCACCAGGCAGTTTTTAAGGGGGCGGAAGGCAGAGCCCCTCAGACTGACTGCTCCTTCCAACCTGAGCCTGCTCAGGGTGCTGCCATCTCTTCTGCCTGCAGGGTACATGATGCTGAAGCTTCACAGAGCTAAAGAGGGGTTTCCAAACCTCCATGCTTCCCCTGGACAGTAACGCACACACTCGATCAGGAAAAGAAGGGTTTTTCATTGTAGCAAAGTCAGACACATTCCTTTGCCCAGTACAGTGAACAGAGCACAGACTCTCCTGGCCTCCTTCCTTGAATGATCTCCCCTGGGGTTCCCTCTGAATGGTCCAACCACAGCTCTACCAAGGTCCTGACTTTACTTTGCACTTGTAATTTTGTGTTCTTCTTTAAGATGGCCTCTAAAATCACATGTGCCATAAGCCCCACAAAACCTGGATCCACCCATGCCAAGAGCCTTAGTGCCTGAAGAGCCACAGGGCATCCACACTCAGAAAACAATGTAAGCAGCAGTGAAGGGTTAAGGAGAATCACCTCTCTTCCCTCATCATTTGGAGCATCCACAAAACCCTGTAAGGAATTAAGAGTATGTGAAGTTGTCTGCGTGGGAGAGAAGTGGTATTTGCAAAAAGGGTGAGGATTAGTGAAGAACTCAGGGGAGAGAAGGCAGCCGCAGTGTCGGGAGTCTGCAGAGCTTGGGGTGAGGGGAACACTTGGCCTTAGACAACGTTATCCAAAAGCATAGGACCAGCTGGTACCTCAGGTCATCCTTCTGTTGTGGAAGGTCACAGGCTACGATGAAGAATGCGTCCAGTTGCTTTTCCTTGTACCGGCAGTCTGGACATCTTCCTGAGACGAGCTCACACGTAGTCAGGGTTATAGGCTTTTGGCTCTGGTGGCAGTTTTTATGACCATTCTTGCAGGCTATGTTGGGGGTCTGACAAGTGGTGACCACGCAGTAGATGGATTCATGCAGGAAGGTGTTGAGGTCTTTAAAGTGTTTGGAGAACTTGTTGATTTTGGGTATCGCAGTGTTGCATCCTTGAGGTCTGGGCTGCACATGCTGAGTTTCAAACCACTGAGCTGGGGTCATGTTCCCGGGCCTGGCACTGACTGGGTCCTCGGCCACCCACAGCCTCAGCAGCAGGAGCAGAAGCAGAGGGCAGAATCCTGCTCTGGCTGGTGCCATTGCTCCCAGGGGGCACAGGGGGCACAGAAGTGGGGGGTGGGTGACTAGGTCACCATGGGGTGCCCTGCTAGCCCTAGTAAAAATTTCATACTGTAAGTCAATTATTGCAGGGCTCCTACAGCCTCAGATATTTAAAAACACTATTGGCATTTAATTGTTTGGTTCCAGCAGATACATTTTATTTTATTGATACATTTTATGCCCCCTAATAAATACGTACACAGTTTTTCCTTCATAAGAGTTTTATGAGGTATGAACTCTTTCTTTCTTTCTTTTTTTTTTTTTTTTCAATAGGCAAGCAAACCAAAGCTCAGAAAAGTTAGGGAAATTGCCCATCATCACACAGCTCGGGAGTGTCACAGGCTTTGAATCGATGCTTCTCAGCTTCCAAAGCCCCTATTCTTTCCACATTCCCATGTTTCTGGTTTGAAACTCTGAGAAGTCAGACCACAAAAGGAAACCAGTCTTGGAAGAAAGTAGGCCAAGGGTCCATACGGTGCTCTTCCAGGCTAGCTCAGACATTCCTGAAAATCAATATTAAGGTTGTGGTGTCAGGCTAATTCCTCTTTGCTCTGTGGTCCAGTTTCTCACTGAAGCTAGAAAAACAATCACTCTCAGTGTCCCAGCCAGCCAAGCAGGATTCTGTGAATTGGGTTCTTTCTGGGACTGACATATCGCCCTAAGTGGAGAAAGTTTTGGAATGACAGAATCAGAGCAGAAGAGTTTCTTCAAGATCATCTCAATCAACTCTGCTTTACAGAGGAAAGAGCTAGAGGGCGTGAAAGAGCAAGTGCCCTTCCCAAGGCCACCAGCTGAGTGTCAGAGCTGGGACTGGAGCTTCCTCACTTTCAACCCATCCCTTTGGTCTAGTGCCAGGCTGAAAAGGGAAGGAGAACGTGTTTCCCATAGAGACAGGGCCTAGTGAGTGTGTCTGTTTGTGGTTTAAGTGAAACATGACCATTGCCTTTGATAATTCTTTTCTAATCCTCCTGATGACATTTAGGAGAAAGTCTCCTATTAGGACAAGAAGGTAAAGCCTTTGTTTCCACTCACTTTTCAGTACAGACAACAGATCTCAGGCTGAGCCTTCAGTTGAAAACAGTATCTGGATAGAACTTTAAAATCTTTTTTTTTTTTTTGGCTGCACTGGGTTTGTTGCAGCATGCCCTTTCTTTTGTGGAGCAGTGGGTTTAGTTGCCTCAGAGCATGTGGGATCTTAATTCCCTGACCAGGGATTGAACCCACATTCTCTGCTTTGGAAGGCAGAGTCTCAACCACTGGACCACCAGGGAAGATCACCAGAATTTTAAACAATTTGATGACATTCTTTATTTTTACTTCTATTTATCCAGTGACACTCTAGTATTCTTTGAAATATGATGTTACACAGTTTCATTTTCAAAGAACTCTTTGAACTGAATGCATATAAATATAAATTTAGTAAATGATAATACCGGCAGTATTACAACAATTATCAAGGGAGGGACCAAATGACTGAAGTGGGGGATCTGGCTTTAGCTATAGCCTCACAGGCCTGTGCTGGCATGTAGAGCCCTACCTTGACTTCTGTGTGACTTCACTGCCTTTGAGATAAAATGCTCTGCAAAGTGGCAAAAAACACTTAGACTCCTATGATCTGCATTGCCAAATGGGAAACTTTGGAGATGTTTTCCTTTCTGTCTCCAAGGTGGAGCCTGGTTCATCAACCGAGCTCACCCTTTTCCTGCACTTCTCCCCACAAAGCTAACGAAACATGGCTTTTTGATCCCAGTAGAGCATTATCCAGCAAATAGTTGATCTGGGCCTCAGAGAGCAAATATATTGAGTTGTTCAAAAAGTTCATTTCATTCGTTTTTTCCATAAGATGTTACAGAAAATCTCAAACTAATTTTTTGGCCAACCCAATATGTATATTTCCCTTTTGCAGGTTGTCAGCTGAGCCTTTCCCATTGGGATGGTTGAATTGCATTGTGATTGTTCATTACCTGTTGCAGACCCAAGCCTCTGGGCTTTTTGTGTGAGAGGGTAGGGATGGCAGCAGGAGCCAAAGGTTGGCAGGAACATTTCATGCCAACCCAGTGACTGACCATGGACTTTGCAAGCTCTGAATCCAGTTAAGTTGCAAACATGCTTTCCTCAAGTAGGTACTGACCGTACAACTGGCCAGTCCCACTCAGGGAGGTCTGAGGAAGGGGTTCCTTTAATTGTGTATTTGATCCTAGTTATTCATCACAAATCTTCCCAGTGGTCACAGTCTCAGGGCTGTTTTATCCATTAAGCGCTAAAAGCCCAGTGCCCAGGGTCTGGGAGGTTTTCAAGGGCCTACAATATTTGAGACTAGGAAAAAAATATATTGGCTCCAATATAGGAAAAGTTAACTATAAAATCAAAGTTAAAATATTTACTTACCTGCTACCACAGTAACATAAAGTTGATTTCGCTTATTTTGGAATTTGGCACCCATAAGAAGTCTATTACTTTGGAAAACAGTCTTCGGTTAGATTTTTTTTTTCCCCATCCTTTTACTGGAATTCTCAATACCACGATTGGAGAAGAAGAAGTGCCAATCCCAAGTTACTTGGAGTCAAAGAATTTCAGAAGTAAAACTTTTAAAATCACTTCAGATACATTTGTGCAAGAATGATATTGAATGAGGAACATACATTTTATATATGCAATGTGGCATGACAAAATGTTAAAAGGCCTAGTGTGGTATGGGGGTATTAAACAGAGCCCTTGACATTCTAGAGCTAGTTGCCTTGAGTGTATCATTTACTGCTTTCCTAAAGGCAGCCTGGATGATACACACTGCATTGCTTTAGAGGCAGGTCAGCCCAGGGCTGTGCTGCAGCAACTGGAGGAAAGTGTAGGGTAACCACCGCTCAGTGAACATGTAGCATGTGCTTGGCACAGTGCTAGGTGCTCTGCTAAGGATTAGAGCTGTCATTTAAAAGTGCTTGGGGACTTCCCTGGTGGTCCAGTGGTTAAGACTCTGCACTTCCACTGCAGGTGGTTTGATCCCTGGTTGGGGAACTAAGATTCTGCATGCTGCAGTGTATGGCCAAATTTTTTTTTTTTAAAGTGCTCAGTGTGTGCCAAGGCCTTGTGCTTTATGTACAATTCAGTTTGCAAAACAGTGTTATGTGTTCCATGTTATTTTTTTCCATTTTATAGAAAAGGAAACGGAGGCTTGGAGAGGTTAGGTTCACAGATGGGTTAAGTGGCAGGCCTAGGACAGAAAAGGAGGGAGGTCTGGCTCCAGTGTTGTGTTGTCCCCTCCTCACCACGCTGCTTTTTAAAATTTTATAAATGTGCTTTTCGAATCTATTATTTCCTTATTTTATTATTTCCTGTATTTCCTGGTACCACTCATTTGAATGCTCCATCAGGTACCACCTTGTTCTACTATGTGACTCTCACACGTGTATTCATTCTTCCCGACTAGATGGTGAACTTATGGGACAGAAATCATGTCCTTTCCTGCTTCTCAGTCTCCACAGAGCTGGGCATGTGGCTAGCTCAGAGGGCTACTTATTTCCTCTTATTTCCTTATCTTATTTTTTGTTGCACTGAGTCTTCATTGCTATGTGTGGGCTTCTCACTGCAGTGGCTTCTTCCGTTGCAGAGCACAGGCTCTAGGCCCATGGCCTTCAGTAGCTGCAGCGCTTGTGGACCCGGACTTAGCTTCTCTGTGGCATGCGGGATCTTCTTGGACCAAGTCTGGAACCCTTGTCCCCTGCATTGGCAGGCAGATTCCTGTCCCAGGGTAGGAAGTCCCCACGCTGCTTTCTGATAGTTACCTTATGGGCTGACAGTTACCATATGACTAACAGATTGGGCTTCTTTTCATCTCCTGTATATGTTTTGTTTTCTTCACCTTTATTTCTGCTTTTTTTCCCTCTTCCCTAAAGGTTCTCCTTCAACTATCATCCATCCTTCAGAGCTCAGCTTGGTCTCCTGAGCTTGTGCTGGAACCTTCCCGTGCAACTCTACCTGGGGTGACCCTTTCCTGAACATACCTCCTTCAGCATGAACTCCTGGTACCACTCACTTGGATGCTCAATCAGGTACTACCTTGTTCTATTATTTGACTCTGATGTGTGTATTCAGGATTCCCAACTAGATGGTGAACTCGTGGGCAGATATCAGGTCCTTTCATGCTTCTCAATCTCCAGAAAGCTGGGATAGCTCAGAGGGATACTCAGTAACTGCGTGTTGAACTGAATCGCCACTCTTGTCCTCTTAGTCTCCTCATCATTTATAACCTAAAGAGTTTCAGTTGAATAATTTCTAAAAAGCATAATAATTTCTAAATATTTTCTAAAAAGAATAATTTCTAAAAGACTCTGTGAAACAAGAGGAACCATCAAAGTGCTAGTGGCCAGACTAGAATGTGAAAAGAGATCCTGCAGGAAGACCCCAAAGGTAGCTCCAAGAGGGTGAGTGGAGAATAAGCACTGATTCTGTAGAGACCAGTTTTTCCAGGATAGCCTAGGAGGTGTGAAGAACTGACTCATTTGAAAAGATCCTGATGGTGGGAATGATTGAAGGCGGGAGGAGAAGGGGACGACAGAGGATAGGATGGTTGGATGGCATCACTGACTCAATGGACATGAGTTTGAGTAAGCTCCGGGAGTTGGGAGTTGGTGTTGGACAGGGAGGCTTGGCATACTGCAGTCCATGTGGTCGCAAAGAGTCGGACATGACTGAGCTACTGAACTAAACTGAACTGAGGAGGTGTGAGGAGGGGGCCAGAAAAGTCTATCTGTTGCTGGGCTGAGGTAGTCTTTAAGCTACAAATGCCACCTTCATAATGGTTGTCAGGCTTTACCCTGGAGGCGAGGGGCAGCCTCTTCAGGAAGAAGGGGGTTCTGGAAGAGCAGGACTGGTGTAGGCGTGGCCAGGACCATACAAATGGCCACAAGTGGCTAAGTGGAGAATGGGCGGTATGTACATTTTCTGGTCCTCTGCTTGGATCTTGTGTGAGATTGCCCAGAACTGATTCCTGGCACCTCAATAGAGGGCCTTGGTGGGATCTGTTCATAGAGGTCTCCGAGGACAGGTTCAGCTTGAGTAACCAGCGGGAAGCTTCACTTGCTTGGCTAAGTTACTCCTGACTATGCATGAGAGGAGCTATTGCTGACTATGTTTTCCATAGGTGCCAAGGATGAGGCAGGCTGGGGTGCAGATGCCCTGAGGTAAAATTCACCAAGAGGCAAGCTGAATGAAGGTATAATGTTAACTTCAGGAGGCAGGTGGCTGCTGATAGTGATCAGGTTCTCTGGGCACAGTATGGAAGATTCTCAGCTGACTTTCTGCCAAACAGCTCACACATCCGTGAGTACCACGTGGGGCCGGGACAGGTGACTGGAAGCTGCCCTTACTCCTAATGATGGAAGTCCTGACCGTGGATGCCCTGAAGATGGATGCCCTGACGCCCCACAGCTCTGCTATGAAACACTATTGCGTTTCTAATTCAGAAAGGAGGCCGAGATTGTGAATATTCAGCTCCTCAATTACTTTGTAAATATATATAAAGATATCCTCAGGAGAGAGGGAAGAGGGAGAAAGGAGAAAAATGCAAATAGAATGAAAGTCCAGGAAGCTGGGTAGATACAAGCTCAGGCTGGAAAAACCCAGAGGGACGCTAGAAGGATGAGCAGCCTGAAGGGCAGAGCCCTGCTCCAGGGTATCTCTGGACCATAGGGCTACCTCACCTGCGATTCTTTGAACGTCCTCCTTGCTCTGCTTGCTGGGACTCGTGGTCTTGGCACTGAGTCTACAGCCAGGCTAGATAGAGGAGCTGCCTCAGGCTGAGGCAGAAGCTTGCCAGAAACTTTGACAAGGAATCTCGCTAAGAAAGATTCTCCTCCAAGAGAATTGGAGGGGAAGACCCATGGCCGTAAGATGTCCTGGATTCTGGTTTTTAAACTTTGAGCCTCAGAGTGCTATCACAGGAAATCTCTGTTCTCGGTGGCTGACCCTCTCTCTTACCAGCTCCATTTTTCTCTACTGTGAAGCTCTTTGGGGCCTTCTCAGGGCATCCAGTCCACCATGATTGTGCTTCAGTGGGTGGACTGCCTCCCTTTGTTCCTCTTTATAGGATCTGTCCTCAAGCAGGAGAGGATGTTGGTCCTCAATCCAACAAGCCTGGGGGTCTGTGTCTCCCCTTGCATGTGTTTTGTGGCTTTTGACTTACTTCAAGCCTGTGTTCAGTATTCAGACCTCCCAGGGGTGATGATGACAGTGATAAAAACAGTCTGAGTGAACACTTACTGAGGGAGTTCTAGGTCCTAGTTTCAAAGTGCTCCATGTTTCTTTTCTCATTTTTAGATGTGAAGAACCTTCCTACTGTGCTGGCTCTGTGGTTATCATATCTTCCTCATCCAGTTCTTATTTTTTCCCTGATAAGACTTCTGTTTTTCATTCTCATAGTGATTCACACGTAAAGAAATTTCTAAAAATTGTAAGCCTTGAGGGGAAGAATGCAAAACAAACCAGAACCAAATATGATTCCCCTTTAAAGTATGAATAAACATTGGTAAATGATATTTGGGCTATATTTAAAATTTTTAAAGTGAGATTTTTAGAGAATGAGTGAAAGGTGGGCTTCCCTGGTGGCTCAGCTGGTAAAGAATCTGCCCGGAATGCGGGAGACCTGAGTTCGATCCCTGGGTTGGGAAGATCCCCTGGAGAAGGGAAAGGCTACCCACTCCAGTATTCCAGCCTAGAGAATTCCATGGACTGTACAGTCCATGGGGCTGCAAAGAGTTGAAAGGTGGGCATTCACTCCCTGTTACTCAAAAAATTTCTGGATTTTGGCTTGTAGTTTTAAAATAGCAGCCCAAATTGTTTTTTTTTCCAATTCTATTTACAAAATTAAGAAAAAAAAAAGGTATAAATTAGTAACACTCTAAATAATACAGGACTGCACTATGCAGTTAAAGAACAAGCCAAAATGAAAAATGTGTGCTGAACCCTCATCCAGTTCTTTAAGAGAAATATCGGTCAGAGGCACAGTCCACAGAGAGCGAATTAAAGAAAACGTCATTAAGGCGACTGTATTCCTAGTCTAGGTTGAATGCAGATATGCACAAAGTGCACACAAAGCTATGAGATAAATGTCTTCTTTCCCAATTTTACCAAAACATATATTTTGGAGGGGAAAGGAAGTAATTTGAAGCATTGTTTTTTACACAAAATAAAACTATGATAGGGTTTATTGAAACATTGAAATCAATTGTTTAAAAAATAATTTTCAAATGTTTCTGTTTTGAAATAATTTCAAAGTTATATATGTTTTAGGAATAGGACACCGAGCTCCGCTGTATACTTCACCCATATTTCCTAATTTTTATTAACATTGCTGAACTGTTTGGGACTAAGTTACAGACCAAGTGCTTTATTGCCCCTTCATACCAAAATGAACATTTCCTAACTACAAGTATGCCTGCCTGCATAACCATGGCATAGGCATCAAAACCAGGAAATTAACATTGATTCATTATGACCACAAATTAAAGTCTAAGATATAAAACAACTATGCATGTGGCTATTTTATAAGTATTAATTAAGTGAAAGAAAAAGGCTTCAGAGAAAGCTCATGCCTACGGGACATGACTTAGTGTTTAATTAATTCTCCTCTGCCATTACTAGCACTTCAGGGAAAAGTCTGAGAAACATTGCTCTGGGGGCTCTAGTTGACCATGAACACCCAGCCCTGGATGTGTCAACCTTGAGGGTAAAGCATGATAACCCTTACCAAAGATAAAAGATGTTGGATGTTTCAGGCCCATCTGTAGATCCACCCAATGGGATCTCTGCAATGCTTTCACCTTGGCCCCAAACAGCAGATGGAGAGTAAAGACCTTTGTTCTTGCTCTGTGCCCTTATTTATGTCTCCAACAGGCATGGCCCAGGGATATGCTTGACGAGTTTACCATCAAGTTCTTGGGTGCTATTTTGTTTTTTCCATCTCATTGATACAATGTAAGCATTCAGGTGAAGTGGGTGTAGTCCACAGGTTAGCAGCAGAAAGGTAAACACCTCAGGATCATGGACACTGAACTCTCTGTTTTCGATGAACATGCTTTTGTCTCAATCTGGGAACCTGCCCATTTGCTGATTGATTTGCCAGTCATGTATCGTGAATTTGACCTTGGAAGATGTCTGAGATCCATTTGGGAGCTTTAACTGGAATAACACTTTGGAAATGTCATTGGACTGGTTCAAGAAACATGAGTTCTTACTTAAACTAATCACAGGGTCTTAGGTTCCCTGGGTTTCATTTTTCTCATTTGCAAAATAGGGAGGGCGGTACTAGATGATCTCTGAGGTCACTGGATACAGCATCTTATGAGATCATTTTGTGAATATCTACTGAAAGAGTCTAAAGCTATGCAGATGTGAATGCCATGGCCCAGGCAGGAATTTGTACTGATTCACACCAGGTCAGTTTGTTTGCTAGTTTATTTATTTATAATGAAAATATGGTTGGTTTACAATATTGTATTAGTTTCAAGTGTACAGTTTATGTTTTAAATGTGTAACTTCAATTAAGTTTCCAAGGTGAAGATCAGAGAAAGTAACAATGGTGATTATTTTACCATTGTAAACAATCCATGGGAAAGCAGTGGACCACCCTTGGTGGTAGTTTTATGTAATGGAAGACAGACTAGCAAATGAAGCTGAATCAGAGGGTGGGAAAAATTCAAGAGGTCTTCCATGATAGAATGAAGGGACAGTAAGCTTACCTAAGGACTAGTTTAAATAACTCAGGAAGGGAAGTGGAAATGTAACTAGGAACTTCTCTCCATCAACTGCTGTGATAATTGAACTCTTTGGAGAGGAGCTGGTAAGGAGGATACTCTCAAAAGTTAGTGACCTTAATTCCTTTGTCTTCTTTCCACATCTTTGGATTCATGGATGGTAGAGATGAGAAAAACCCATTACATAGTCTTAATAGAAATATTCAATAGCTTTCTTTCCCCTCTAATTGAAAACATTGCTCCCACTTCACTGCAGAGAGAGCAGAGAAATTAATGCATATTGTCCTTTTTGTCTAATTTTGAACCTTACCTTATCTCCTCTTTGCTGGGAATTGTTTTGGACAAGAGGAGGCTGAGGAGGAGCTTGGCCTTCTTTGTTTAAGTCCTCTGTTCTTCTGTTACGGAAGTCAGGCCTGCTCCATCAGAGATTTGGCCACTCAACATTTGACATCAGAGTAATAAATATAAATGATTGCATTTCTCAAACTTTTCCTGAACACCAGCCACTGTACTAAGTGCTTTGTGTATGTTATCACATTTAATGTGCATAATACTCTGAAGTTGATGACCTTTACACAGATGAGGAAATTCCAGTTTCTCTAAGTCAAGAGGACTTTCCTTCATGGGCACATTTCCATTATGGGTAGACATTTTTCCTTGCCTCTCCTCTCGTGAACTTTCTATGAAGCCTCACTAGCAATGTTTTCTCATGTCCCCATGGCTTCATGGATGTTCCCATGCTTACTGGCTTTGAAATCCTGCACAGGAAAACATCCTGGTAAGAGCTGTGACTGCTGTTTCTCTCTCCAGGTGGAATAGAGGGTAGAAGGAGGACTTTAGAATGAGGATCTGAAGTTTTCAAAGCTGTCTTGGAGGCTCAGTTGTGCAGTAGCACAGGAGAAATGTGGTGAAATCGGGCGAGGTTCTTGTCAAGAAGGCTCTTCCCTGAGTATTGTTATTGGTTTGTTTTCTGCTGCTGTAGCTCTGAGGTCACCCCTTAGGGCCACAGATACTATGAAGAGGGCCATCAGAGTGGATGTGAGGAAAAAGTTTCCAGTCTCAAGGGCATTTCCTCTTCCTACAACATGCCCTTGAGATCAGGACCCTTCTCTCTGCTTTGACTCAGCTGGCCCTCTTCATAGTGTCTGTGGGTCATTTTCTTCAGAGCCTGCTGACTTTGGAGCAACTAGAGTCATGTCAAAATTCCCTTACCTAGTCTACCTCAGATAGTCTCATGCCTAGAAAGTTAGCTCACACTAGCTCCAGTTTTGGGTTATGTTCTTTATGAGATGCCATTTCTGCTCCTTAGATAGATCCAGGGCGAAACAATTTCCTTTAGAGCCATCTACCCAAGACTGGGCAATACCTCCCTGGACACCCTCCTCCCCCTTCAAGCTGCCACCCCCAGGAACAGAAATCTCACAACTAATCAGTCTTCTTTTCCCATTTTTCAGCCTTTAAGTAAGAATGTGTCAAGATGCAACCTTGGTAATTGGCGCAAACCTCTTATTCGTTTTGGACCTCAGCTTTGGCCTTTCAAAGTCTGAATAGCCCAATGCTTATTTCAACATAATTCCTGGCATCCCTGAACTTGGCTGTGATCAAGATCATGTGAAGGAATGGGTGACTGTCAAATCTAATCTGTTAATGCATTCGTATGAAAACAAGTCATGTCATTTGGGTTCATTGTTAATATCGGAATAAGCTTTTTCAAATATTGGTGAGCACTCTGAATGTAACTGGAAGTGAAATTTTCCTTCTGAACTTAAAAAGTTGAAATTCTATCAGTCTGTGGAAATACAAATACATGATTATTATTTTAAGGAAAATGTAATTATTGATTGTAAAAGCTTATACTTGGCTTCCCCTGTAGCTCAGAGGTAAAGAATCTGCCTGTAGTGCAGGAGATGCAGGAGACGTTGGTTTGATCCCTGGGTAGGGATGACCCCCTGGAGAAGGCAGGCAACCCATTCCAGTATTCTTGCCTGAAGAATCGTACGCACAGAGGAGCCTGGCGGGCTACAGTCCAAAGGATCACAAAGAGTTGAACACAACTGAGCAGCTGAGAATGAGCACAAGCACAAAAGCTTATACTACATGTAAAATTCATTAATAATTCTCAGTTAAAAAATAATTTCTTATTTTGATTTATATTTTATTTTTCTATTTTCATTAGTTGACAGTTACATAAATAGTAGAAGAGTATAGATTACCAGGATAACTTTAGAAAAAAAACTTTATATGCTTTTTGAGCCAAAAATATTTACAATATTTCAATAAACAGTACAGTTCAGTTCAGTTGCTCAGTCATGTCCAACTCTTGGTGATCCCACGGACTGCAGCACGCCAGGCTTCCCTGTCCATCACCAAATCCCAGAACTTGCTCAAACCCATGTCCATTGAGTCAGTGATGCCATCCAACCATCTCATCCTCTGTCGTCCCCTTCTCCTCCCGCTTTCAATCTTTCCCAGCATCAAGGTCTTTTCAAATGAGTCAGTTTTTCTCATCAGGTGGCCAAAGTGTTGGAGTTTCAGCTTCAGAATCAGTCCATCCAATGATCTCCCAGGACTGATTTCCTTTAGGATGGACTGGTTTGATCTCCTTGCAGTCCAAGGGACTCTCAAGAGTCTTCTCCAGCACCACAGTTCAAAAGCATAAATTCTTCGCTACTCAGCTTTCTTTGTAGTCCAGCTCTCACATCCATACATGACTACTGGAAAAACCATAGCTTTTACTAGATGGACCTTTGTTGGCAAAGTAATGTCTCTGCTTTTTTAATATGCTGTCTGGGTTGGTCATAGCTTTTCTTCCAAGGAGCGTCTTTTAATTTCATGGCTGCAATCACCATCTGCAGTGATTTTGGAGCCCCCGCAAATAAAGTCTGTCACTATTCCCATTGTTTCCCCATCTATCTGCCATGAAGTGATGAGACTGGATGCCATGATCTTAGTTTTTGGGATGTTGAGTTTTAAGCCTACTTTTTCCGTTCTTGTTCACGTTCATCAAGAGGCTCTTTAGTTCTTCATTTTATGCCATAAGGGTGGTATCATCTGCATATATGAGGTTACTGATATTTCTCCTGGAAATCTTGATTCCAGTTTGTGCTTCATCCAGCCCAGCATTTCGCATGATGTACTCTGCATATAAGTTAAATAAGCAGGGTGACAATATACAGCCTTGACATACTCCTTTCCCGATTTGGAACCAGTCTGTTGTTCCATGTCCAGTTCTAACTGTTGCTTCTTGACCTGCATACAGAGTTGTCAGGAGACAGGTCAGGTGGTCTGATATTCCCATCTCTTTCAGAATTTTCCACAGTTTGTTGTGATCCACCCAGTCAAAGGCATTGGCCTAATCAATAAAGTGGAAGTAAATGTTTTTCTGGAACTCTTTTGCTTTTTTGATGATCCAACAGATGTTGGGAAATTGCCAGGAACCAGGAACCAGGAACCAGGGTCCCTGTTTCCTCTGGCTCTTCTAAATCCAGCTTGAACATCTGGAAGTTCACAGTTCATGTAATGTTGAAGCCTGCTTGGATAATTTTAAGCATTACTTTGCTAGCATGTGAGATGAATGCAATTGTGAGGTAGTTTGAATATTCTTTAGCATTGCATTTCTTTGGCATTGGAATGAAAAACTGATCTTTTCCAGTCCTGTGCCCACTGCTGAGTTTTCCAAATTTGCTGGCACACTGAGTGCTGCACTTTAATAGCATTATCTTTTAGGGTTTGAAATAGCTCAACTGGAATTCCATATCCTCCACTTGCTTTGTTTGTAGCGATGTTTCCTAAGGCCCACTTGACTTCGCATTCCAGGACGTCTGACTCTAGGTGAGTAATCACACCATTGTGGTTATCTGGGTAGTGAAAATCTTTTTTTGTACAGTTCTTCTGTGTATTCTTGCCACCTCTTAATATCTTCTGCTTCTGTTAGGTGCATACCATTTCTGTCCTTTATTGTGCCCATCTTTGCATGAAATGTTCCTTTGGTATCTCTAATTTTCTTGAAGTGATCTCTAGTCTTCCCCATTCTACTGTTTTTCTCTATTTCTTTGCATTGATCTTTGAGGAAGGCTTTCTTATCTCTCCTTGCTATTCTTTGGAACTCTGCATTCAAATGGGTGTATCTTTCTTTTTCTCCTTTGCTTTTTACTTCTCTTCTATTCTCAGCTATTTGTAAGGCTTCCTCAGACAACCATTTTGCCTTTTTGCATTTCTTTTTCTTGGGGATAGCCTTGATCACTGCCTCCTGTACAATGTCAAGAACCTCCACCCATAGTTCTTCAGGAACTCTATCAGATCTAATCCCTTGAATCTATTTGTCACTTCCACTGTATAATTGTAGGGGATTTGATTTAGGTCATACCTGAATGGTCTAGTGGTTTTCCCTAGTTTCTTCCATTTAAGTGTGAATTTGGGAATAAGGAATTCATGATCTGAGCCACAGTCAGCTCCCCGTCTTGTTTTTGCTGACTCTATAGAGCTTCTCCATCTTTGGCTGCAAAGAATATAATCAATCTGATTTTGGTATTGACTATTTGGTGATGTTGATGTGTAGAGTCTTCTCTTGTATTGTTGGAAGAGGGTGTTTACTATGACCAGTGTGTTCTCTCAGCAAAACTCTGTCAGGTTTGCCCTGCTTCATTTTGTACTCCAAGGCCAAACTTACCTGTTACTCAAGTATCTCTTGACTTCCTACTTTTGCCTTCCAGTCCCCTTAAATGAAAAGGATGTTAGTTCTAGAAGGTCTTGTAGGTCTTTATGGAGCTGTTCAACTTCAGCTTCTTCAGTGTTACTGGTTGGGGCATAGACTTGGATTACTGTGATATTGAATGGTTTGCCTTGGAAATGAACAGAGATCATTCTGTCATTTTTGAGATTGCACCCAAGTACTGCAGTTTGGACTCTTTTGTTGACTATGAGGGCTACTCCATTTCTTCTAAGGGATTCTTGCCCACAGTAGTAGATATAATGGTCATCTGAGTTAAATTTGCCCATTCCTGTCCATTTTAGTTTGCTGATTCCTAAAATATCGATATTCACTCTTGCCATCCTGTTAGACCACTTCCATTTGCCTTGATTCATGGACCTAACATTCCAGGTTCCTATGCAATATTGTTCTTTACAGCACTGGGCTTTACTTCCATCACCAGTCACATCCACAACTGGGCATTGTTTTTGCTTTGACTCTGTCTCTTCATTCTTTCTGGAGTTATTTCTCCACTCTTCTCCAGTAGCATGTTGGGCACCTGCTGACCTGGCCATAATGGTGACCTCCTTCAAAAGGTCCCGTGCATGCACTGCCACACTCAGTGCCCCTGACCCTGCAGCAGGCCACAGCTGACCCACGCTTCCGCTGGAGACTCCTGGACACTCACAGGCAAGTCTGAGTCAGTCTCTTGTGGGGTCAGTGCTCCTTTCTCCTGGGTCCTGGTGCACACAGGGTCTTGTTTGTGCCCTCCAAGAGTCTGTTTCCCCAGTCCTGTGTAAGTTCTGGTGGCTCTATGGGGTTACTGATGACCTCCTCCAAGAGAGCTTATGCCATACCCTGGTGTGGGTAAATAGTACAACTACTATTTAATTTAACAAATAGTACAAAGTAGGATGATAGAAATGGATTAGATCATGATTCTGTGATTTTATTTTATTATAATATTTGTGAATTGATGTATTAGCATTTCTCATGTTAAATAAACTAATCTTTAAAAACTATACTTTTTGGGAAGAGTTTAAAATTGAGGCATAATTTCCATGCAGTAAAGTACACAGATCATAAATGTGCAACTCAGTAAATTTTCACAAAGTAAGCATATCCAGAGCAGGAATCAAACATTTCCAGCTTACTTCCTATACCTTCCCAGTTAGTATTCCCTAAGTCTACCACTATTCTGACCACTATCATCATAGATTGCTTTAGAATTATGCTTAATTTTTAGCTACTATTGAGATTATGAGTTCTTCAAGAAAAAAAAATTATATTTGGAAATTGGAAATTCTTTTTATTTTGAGAGAATACATTAATTTTAGCCACTTAAGAAGTTTATGAGGAGGATGTCTTCCAAAACCATAATATCCATAAGAAAAATCATCAATAAAGAGTATAAAAAGAGTTGTTAAGTGCTCGCTTCGGCAGCACATATACTAAAATTGGAACGATACAGAGAAGATTAGCATGGCCCCTGCGCAAGGATGACACGCAAATTCGTGAAGCGTTCCATATTATTTAAAAGAAGAAATAAAGAAAAAAAAAAAAAAAAAGAGTTGTTAAAGAAGAAAACAGTGAAAAGCAAAAAATCAGCTACCCATCAGTCATGGTTATCCATATACCTCAGTTGAAAATCATCTATTTAGAGTGATAAATGTATAGCACAGTGACCATAGATATGTAGACTTTACATTCAGTCATTTGGCTATAAAATATACTTACTGCCCCTCTACTTTGAAGGCTCATCAATGTATTGGCCCCACACTTGGCTTGGAGTGTTCAATGTTTTGCTCCCCATTGTTTTCCCATCCCTTCCCTCACCATCTCAAACCACCCAGTCTGTCTAGCCAAAAGTGGATATGATAGGGTTATTGCTATTACTACCTGCTACTAGCTATTATTATTGACTGCCTACCAGTGCCAGGGGTTGACTGAGACTTCAAAAGTGTCATTTCTAAGTCTTCTTGAAATCCTATTGGGTAGGTGGTATTACTCCAATATGCATGGAAACATAGTTGCAAAGAGGTGCTGGTTTTCTTTAGGACATGTAGTCACAAAGGACTGAACCAAGATTTATACCCAATTGTATCTGGCTCCAAAGCTTACCTGACTCTGGTAAGGCATAAAGGAACACTGGAGTGTTGGGAAGGGACAGGTAGGCAGTAGACTCCACAGCTGGGGAGGGAAGGTCTAACAAGGTAGTCTTTAGGTGCTCAGCTAGGGTGGGCATGGGCATAGTGAAGTTTGGGACTGAGATTAAGGGAGAGAGAAGGGGCTGGTGATGGTCAGGGCTGCAGGCAATGCTGGGTGGGGGCTATGAGTGGGAGGCTATCAGCCCTGAGCCGACAGAAACCAATAGTTTCTGTTCCAGTTCTGCTCACCAGGAAGGGAGAACTGGTGTCTGCAGCCCTTGGGGGACAGGGAGGTGGCATTTCCACATCTCAACCCCTCTGGCCTGGGCGGACAGCCAGAGCGGAGAGCCAGGGAAGCACCAAGCAGGAGAGATCATTATCGGGAGGAAGGAAGCTCTGGCAGCTCCCACGAGCTTGTTTGTGACAAGCAGGCACTGGGCCACGGAAGTCCCTTGAGGTCAAGGGAAATGTGATCCTGGAACAGCGGGATGAAGCTGGGACACTTCCCTGACGCACTGTGCCTTCAGGGCTAAGCCATCCAGCCAGCCAGAGCCAGGCCCAGGGCCCAGGACAGAAGAGTAGTGGGCTGGAGAGGCGGGAGGGCGGAGCGGCGGGGTGGGGGTGGGGTGCAGGGAAGAGAGAGGATTACGATCCTTGGAACACCTCAGCAGCAGTCCCTTGGCTAGAGAGGTAATGACCTTTCCTGCAGCCAGCATGGCGTAACTGGCTCTGCCGAGCTCCCCGACATTGCCTCACGGGTGAACTCTCACCCAGTACCCCCTGGTCCCTGCAGAGCTCTCCATTTCAGGCCTGGTGATAAACTAGAAAGTGCACTGCAGGCAGAGTCAGGAGACCCGGTTTCAAGTCCAAATTCTGCTACGAACCTCCCTGACAAGCTCTTTAATAAAGCCATCTGAAACCTCAATTTCCTCATCCCTAAAGAAGTAAGTAATCTCTGTCAAGTCTGTCTCACAAGGGACGCCCATGGACACACCATGAAGAGCCTGAAATGCCGGATCATTGTGATGTGCTATGGCCTCCTTCTCTTCCCTTCCGGCCGCCTCCCTGCACACAGGACACCTCACCACCACATCAGGGCTGGGGAAGAGGCCTAGTTTAGGAACGGAAGTAACTCTTTCCTAAATCCCATACATGCTTTTTCCAGTCCTTTCTTCCTCGCGCCATGCTGCCATAAGAAGATAGGGCACGGGAGAGATGTATGAGGCACAGACCAAGGAACCCACACCCGCTAAGCTTATTGGGGATAAACTTCTGGAAAAACAGCAATAAAAAGTAGAGAGATCATCTCTTCCAGAGCTTAGCCTGCTAAGGTATCATCTCAGCCCTCCAGGCCTCTATCTTTTCAGAGGAGCTTGAGCCAGGAAGGGTCCCAAGAGATGTCAGAAAAGAACCTTCTGGGTGGAGGAGTGGTTCAGAGGCCTGGAGAGGGAATTAGCTCAAGCGCAAGGAAGGCTGAAAACCTAAAGGACTTTTTCCAAGTGGACAGGAACCAGCTTGAATTTCCCAGAGTCCCCTTTCTTGGGAGGGTCACAGGCCACGATGTAAGAAGCGACCCGTTTCTTCTCCTTGTACTTGCAGTCTGAGTATCTCTTTGAGGTGAGCTTACAGTCGGTCAGGGATACAGGCTTCTGGCTCTGGTGGCAGTTCTTCTTATGATTCTTGCAGGCTTTGTTGGGAGTCTGACAAGTGGTGGCCACACTGGAGAAGGACTCATGTAGGAAGGTGTTGAGGTCTTTGCAGCGTTTGGAAAACTTGTTGATTTTGCGCATCGCAGCATTGCAGCCTTGAGGCCTGGGCTGCACATGCTGAATTTCAAACCACTGAGCTGGGGTCATGTTCCCAGGCCTGGCACTGACTGGGTCCTCGGCCACCCACAGCCCCAGCAGCAGGAGCAGCAGCAGAGGGCAGAATCCTGTTCTAGCTGGTGCCATCTCTCTTAGGGGGCACAGTTGGAAGGGAGGACTGGGGTCTCTGGGGATGGAGAGCAGAAGGTGGAAATTAGCCCTCCTGAACCTGCTCCTTCCAGCGGATCACCATCTCCCTCCCCCTCCTTCCTCCCTCTGTCTGTGTCTTTCTCCTCCTGTCTTCTCTGTGTGCCCACAGCTGCTATGACCCCTTCCCATAATCCTAGGCCCTGTCCCCCTCATCTTGTGTCCCTATCTTCTTTCATTCATTCTGTCCCACACGTCTCCTACTCCTTGCTCCGTCTCCTCTTCCTCACCTCCCTCCTTCTGTGTCCCTGTTTCTATCCTTTTCTCTGTTTTGTACCCTCCACGACTCCATCCCCATCTCCTCCAAAGCCCCATTTTGTGCCCCCAGAACCCAGCATCTCTCTCCTCTCCCCCTTGTGTGTCCTCATCCCTACACATTGAGTCCCTCCTTTGCCCACCTTGTCACTCACCTGAGGGCACTCTTATCTGACCAGAACCCATCCCTTCCCTGTCCTCTCTCCTCACCCACGTCCTACTGTGGCCTCACCTCGTCAAGGAGTCCTCCTGTTGCAACGCCGGCTCAGTGGACACACCTTCCCTCCGCTGGCCTTCAGATCTCTGAGGGCCTCCTCTCCCACCATGAACTCCTTAAGAGCTGGCCTGGCCTGTGGTGCTTTTATTTGGGTGTGGGCTGGGGAGCAGCCTTGGATCAGGAAATGAATCAGGGTCATGTCTTTCCACTTACATATTCCAAGTGTATTAAGTGGAGCTAGTACACCTGCCTAAACATCTTTAGCAATGAGGAAGTCTGAATCGGCATACTCAAAGAGTAGATCTGGCCTCTAGCCACAAGATTGTGATGACTCTGATAAAACACTTGACCCAGGTGTCTACCCCAAATGACAGCTGTCATTTATCCTCTCCTATATACACCTCTGGTTCTGATTCTGGGAAGAGCCCATGGCTGTGGTGGTAAGGCTTGCTTTTTTCTGATCTGAGATACAGATGGAATAGCCTAGAAGGTTACTTTGCAAGACTTCCTGTCATCAGGACTTATTACTAATCTTTTGGAGGAGACAGGGAAATGGACCAATCATCACAGCCACTATTCCCAGCACCATTCCAACTCAACCATTCTACAGTGATTCATCTTTCTGGGTTCCTCCTGTTCCAGGGTCAAGCAAGGTCACCTGGCTTTACCTGGAGATGATGCCCAACACCTCTCATCCTTCACTCTTTTCCTTACCACTTTATTAAAATTTTCAGCACTTAGTGACCAGGTTGAGAATGCCGCTGGTGGTGATGCTGCTCCACAGCTAACTAGACCTTCCTCCACCTGTGTTCCCTGTTCCTTGTGGCAGTTACAGCTGTGTGGAAGGCTGGAGTCAATGCTGCTCCTGTGGCTCCAGTGAGCTTGGTATGGGAGACTCAGAAGAACCGAGATACCAAGGAAGAGAAGCATCACTACAGGTGGATGGGAAAGCCTAGAAAACTGACATGAACAGTGTTCTTCTTTTCAGGATTTACTTGTAAGCAGTAAGTGATCTCAGAAAAGTGGATTCAGGTTCATTCACGCAGTCAGTATTTATTGAGTATCTACATGGGCCAAGGAGCTTGGGATATACCAGTGAATAAAAGAGTCAAAATCCTTACCTTTGGAATTCTTGCATTTCATTGAGGGAATAGAATCTTTACATTACATTGGAGGAAATACAGTAAAAAAAAAAAAAAACATGTTTTGCTCAAAGTGATCATTACTAAGGAAAAAAGAACAAATGGAGATTGGTAGGCAGTGATTTTTAAACAGAGTCATTGAAGTAGGTGACTGGAAAAACACTTGAAGGTGAGAAAGTGAACTTATGCTTGTTTGGGGAAGAAGCCTCCAAGCAGAGGGATTCAGTTCAGTTCGTTCAGTCAGTCGTATCCAGCTCTTTGCAATCCCATGGACTGCAGCACACCAGGCTTCCCTGTCCATTGCTGAAACACATGTTCATTGAGTTGGTGATGCCATCCAATCATCTCATCCTCTGTCATCCCCTTCTCCCGCCTTCAATCTTTCCCAGCATCAGGGTCTTTTCCAGTGAGTCACTTCTTTGCATCAGGTGGCCAAAGTTTGGAGGAGTTTCAGCTTTAGCATCAGTCCTTCCAATGAATATTCAGGACTGATTTCCTTTAGGATTGACTGGTTGGATCTCCTTGCAGTCCAGGGGACTCTCAAGAGAGTCTTCTCCAACACCACAGTTCAAAAGCATCAGTTCTTCAGTGCTCAGCTTTCTTTGTAGTCCAACTCTCACATCCATACATGACTACTGGAAAAACCATAGGTTTGACTAGATGGACCTTTGTCAGCAAAATGATGTCTCTGCTTTTTAATATGCTGCCTAGGTTTGTCATAGCTTTTCTTCCAAGGAGCAAGCGTCTTTTAATTTCATGGCTGCAGTCACCAGCTGCAGCAATTTGGGAGCCCAGGAAAATAAAGTCTGTCACTGTTTCCATTGTTTCCCCATCTATTTGCCATGAAGTGATAGGACTGGATGCCATGATCTTAGTTTTTTGAATGTCGACTTTTAAGACAGCTTTTTCACTCTCCTCTTTCACTTTCATTAAGAGGCTCTTTAGTTCCTCTTCATTTTCTGCCATAAGGGTGATGTCATCTGCACATCTGAGGTTATTGATATTTCTCCCAGCAATTTTGATTCCAGCTTGTGCTTCCTCCAGCCCAGCATTTCGCATGATATACTCTGCATTTAAGTTAAATAAGCAGGGTGACAATATACAGCCTTGACGTACTCCTTTCTCTACTTGGAACCAGTCTGTTATTCCATGTCCAGTTCTAACTGTTGCTTCTTGACCTGCATACAGATTTTTCAGGAGGCAGGTCAGGGTCTGGTATTCCCATCTCTTAAAGAATTTTCCACAGTTTGTTGTGATCCACACAAAGGCTTTGGTGTAATCAATAAAGCAGAAGTAAATGTTTTTCTGGAATTCTCTTGCTTTTTCTATGATCCAACGGATGTTGGCAATTTGATCTCTGGTTCCTCTGCCTTTACTAAAACCAGCTTGAACACCTGGAAGTTCATGGTTCACATACTGTTGAAGCCTGGCTTGGAGAATTCTGAGCATTACTTTGCTAGCGTGTAAGATGAGTACAAAGGTGTGGTAGTTTGAGCATTCTTTGGGATTGCCTTTCTTTGGCATTGGAATGCAAACTGACCTTTTCCAGTCCTGTAGCCACTGCTGAGTTTTCCAAATTTGCTGGCATATTGAGTGCAGCCCTTTAACAGCATTATCTTTTAGGATTTGAAATACCTCAACTGGAATTCCATCACCTCCACTAGCCTTGTTCATAGTGATGCTGTCCCCTCTCCAGTATGAAAAAGCAGAGGGGACAGCACTGCAAAGGCCCTAAAGCAGATGGATGCCTGGGGGCTGGAGGAACAGTAAAGAGTCCAGTGTGGCTGGAGCAGGTGAGCGATAGGGTCAGACGGGTCCAGAGGCCAGATCATGGAAGCCTCAGAGACCATTGGAAGGACTGTGGTGGAGGGCTGAAAAAAGAAAAAAAAGAAAGGACTGTGGTGGCTCAGTGGTAGAGTCGTCTGCCAATGCAGGAGACACAGGAAGCAAAAATTGGATTCCTGTGCTGGGAAGATCCCCCGGAAATGGCAACCTGCTCCAGTATTCTTGCTTGGAAGTTTCCATGAACAGAAGAGCCTGGCAGGTTACAGTCCATGGGGTTGCAAAGAGTTGAACATGACTGAGAAGCTGAGTATGCAGACACATTTTGCTGTGTACACAGCGGGAGCCGAGGAGGGTTCTAAGCAGAGGAATAGAGACAGTTCCCTGGTGGCCTAGTGACTAGGAGTCCAGACTTTCATTGCCATGGCCTGAGTTCAATCCCTGGTCAGGAAGCAGATCCTGCAAGCTGCATGGCAAAAAAAGAAAAAAAAGCAGAGAAATAGAAGATCTATCTGTTTAAAGATTCCCTGGCTGTTGTGTGGATGTGACTGCAGAGAAGTCCCACGAACCATCCAGGTCATGCAAACCTGAGTCATACAGTTTGTGTTCTGGTCCAGAAGTTAGGGTTTTGAGTCAGGGAGGTGGGGTGTTTGTTTTGAGGTTGGGGACGTCATTTTAGTAGCTAGAGAGCACAGCTGTGGGTCAGGATGGAGAATCTTTGGAAGAAAAAATGATGTCGGAGTGAGAAACACCACTAGATGGCAACAGAGAACCAGGAGCAGGTTGACACAGGCCTTGATTCCCCTGGTTCCCCCTTGGTGAGGCCTTGGCATGGTAACAGCTTTCACTGCTTTGTTCAGGTGCCTGATTCTTTGTAGTTTGAGCTTCTGGGTAGAGAATTATGCCTCTGCTACTGTAGGAATGCAAATGTTTGGAGATAAAATGCAAGGGTTAAAGCAGAATGTGGACAGAATGCAGATCAGCTCAGGCTAGTCCTGCCCTGGACTGGAGGCTGGGGTTAGAGAGGGGGTGGAAAGGCCAAGAGCTCATTTGGATTCCTTGCCTGCCGGACTCCTCCTCACTTCTTATTATTCTAGAGTGAGATGATTCCACACCACAGCTTGCACTGCCCTCCGCTCTTGTGTTTTCCTGTTAACATAATTATCCAGTTTGCTCTTTGACTTCATCGTGTGGAGTTCTAAAAAAAGTCTACTTTAGTGCTCTGTGAAAGTAAACACGGCCACGCTGTCTCAGGTCAAAGGGAAGAGGGAGTCAACGTTTAGATTTGCACGTGAGAACTGAACAGTTAAACCGACTGTTTACACAGTTCGGGCTGAAACCCTTACTTTGTCTCCATTATTTGGATAAGGCAGGTGATTTGTTTATTTATTCACTGAAACTATACAGTTTCCAAGATCTGCTTTGCTTTGCACTCGGTAGGATAATTTTGCCATGTTTCCGTCACTGCATTCACAGGGCGAGAAAGGATGGAGGAAGGGGAATAAGGTTAGGGAGAACAAAAGGAGTCAGGCGTCAGGCCAAGGACTGGTCGGGAAGTCTGGCAGAAGGGAGAAAAGAAAAATTAAAGAGGGGAGAGAAGAAGACAAAATGGTGGGAGGGAAGATGAGAGGGAAGCAAGCCTCTTTGCAAGGATGTAAGGTAGCCTCCTTCTCCTTCTATTGCCATAGTCTCTGCTCTTGGCCTAACCTCTCCCTGGGCCACTGCTGTGTGTGTGTGTGGTGTATGGTGTATGTGTGTGTGTGTTTAAAGTTGTTGGGGTGGGTGTTGTGAAAATCCCAACGGTGCCAGGTGGACCTCTGCCTGTCTTCCCCACAGGACAACAGCTGCTACTTCCTCTAGCCCTCGTTGGGAGGGGCTGAGGGGGGCTGGGAGAGAGGAAGCCAAACCTGGATTGGTGCCCACCCTTCAAAGCCCAGGCTCTCTCTCTTCTGGAGTTCTACACAGCCTCTGGAGACCCACGGAAAGCCCATGAGCCTTTCCCTCCAAGCAGGAGCAGATCCAGGTTCTGTTAATCTGTGTTGCTCCTAGGATAAATAAAGGTAATGGACTCATTTTTGCAGACGAGGAAAGTGAAACAAATGGCAAGTTGGGGTCAGATGTGGGATTCGCTTTGGGTCTTTGAATTCTCATGACCTCTCCTGGAACAGCTGGGATCTGTAGGAGGCAGCAGTGACAGAAGGTTGGAATCCTTGGCTCCTAGACCAGTGCCTTTAGACCAGCCAGGATGTAGGCGTGGGGAACCTGGCCTGGGCTTGAGAGGCCTCACCAGATCACTCTGTCCCGCAAGCCCCTGCCAGTTCCTCACTTGTCTATGGAGTAAGTTAGAAATTCCTTAGCTTGATACTCAAGGTCTGCCACAATCTGGCAAACCTACCTTTCTAATTTTGTCTCTGACTTTTCTCCCACTGAGTGCCTCAGTCTCAGTCAGGCTGTTTTTTTTCTTTCCTCAAACATGCCTTTCATAATTCTCCCCACTCCCTCTTTTTTTTTTCTCAAGCTTTGAGGCTGCAACTATCTTGCTTTTTTTCCTCCTTCGGTATATTTTACTGAAGTACAGTTGGCTTACAATGTTTCAGGTACACAGTAAGGTGATTCAGTTATACATACACACATACATTATTTTCAGATTATTTTCCACTATAGGTTATTACAAGATACTGACTATAGCTCTCTGCGCTATACAGTGAAACGTTGTTGCTTGATGCGTATCTATTTTAACTAGAAATCAAGTATTCTATTCACACTAAGTCAAACAAGTGGAATCAAAATGTCATAAATTTTTTAGGCAAAAATTCATAAAGTTTTCTAAAATATATATTATACATGCTCTTTATATTTTAAAAATTTTATTTTGTATTGGAATATAACCAATGAACAACACTGTGATGCTTTCAGGTGACCAGCAAAGGGACTCAGACACACATATACTTCTATCCATTCTCTCCCAAACTCCCCTTGCATCCAGGTTTCTACATAACATTGAGCAGGATTCCATGTGCTAGACAGTAGGCTCATAATTCTCTTTATCTCCACTTAACTGTTCCTTGAGACCCATCTGAAGGTTTCAATTTCCCTCCAGAAGGCTTTCTCTGACCTTCCTAATTCAGAGGGATCTCTCTCGTCTTTAAATTCCTACATTTACTGTCTGCAAAATGTATAATTTTCTGCCTTGAATTGTTGGTTATTTCTTCATATATATTTGTTTTCCTCTAGTTTTGACTGTCAATTCCCAGAAGACAAGGACCATGTTATACTACTCCCACAGGATATAGCAGTTAGTGACCCTAAATGATTCAAATTCTAGGTTACAAGGCATTCGTCCTGCCCTTGAGTGATCCCATTCCCAAGTGGTATCACCTGAATGATCCCAGTCCCAGTTAAGGAACTGACAGTGCAGCTGCTGAACTCTAACCCTGGGGTGAAGGTCAAACCACGACAAGGAGGTTGAAATGGCTGCAACAGTCCTTTGAGTTCAAGGACAACCCAGGACAGTTTGCTACTTGAACCGTTTGAGTTAGAAAGGGCAAAGGTAAAGCCACCAGGATTGCAGTGAGCTCACTTAGGGCTCCCCTTCGATCACAGGGAATCATTTTTGCATTTGTCAGTCTAGCCAGTGGTTCTAGAATCCTACCACTGGGGAGGGGAGGAGGGAGAGAATGTGTACATGGCTATATGCAGAGAGTCAGTTTCAGAGGAAAAATAGCAAAAGGTTGTTTCAGTGATGAACTGTCAGTAGTCCTTTTGCTGGCAGAAGAACCAGCACCATCCAAGCGAAGTCAAACAAATGAACAAAAAATCTCAAAGTCTTAGATATTTACCAATCCTTTTCAATATGTAAGGTATAAATAAGTTTGCTCTTGTTAGGGAATCTGATTCTGTCATTAGACCAGAAGTTTTCAACCTCAGCACAAGCTACATTTCCATCTGGGCATTTCTTTGTTGTGGGAGCTGTCTTGTGTGATGTAAGACGATGTAAGATGTCTTATGCGATGTAAGATGAGCAGCATCTCTGGCCTCCACCCACTAGAGGCCAGTAGCGCCTCCCAGTTGGGACAAACAAAAAAGTCCCCAGACATGATCTAACTGCTCTTCCTGGAGAACCACTGAATTAGACGTGTGGCCTCAAGCACGCTGCTGGCCCTCTCTAAAAGTTAGTTTCTTCATCTCTAGGATGATTGTTGTATAAGTAAAGTCCAGTATAATGGGGTAACAATTTCACAAATCTCAGGCCTTAGAAGCAGATGAAACCACGGCAAGAATGTCAGAATGGATGAAGCAATACTATGGATCAGGATGGGACTTTAAAGACCAAACCAGGGGAATACGTGTAAATCTATGGCTGATTCATATCAATGTATGACAAAAAAATAAATAAATAAAAATTAAAAAAAAAAAATAAAGACCAAACCACAAGAATTGCAGATTGAAACTCAAAGGCCAATCATACACTCAGCACTTTTTCTGGTCCCACAATCATGACTTTGTCACATATGTGCATACCTGTGTTGTTCCTACTGAATTGTAAATTTAATCTGGATTGGAACTGTCTCATTTACTTTTCTATTTCCCCCAATACTTGTTGTAATGCTTTTCAGGTAGTATGTAACAATTTTAAAATATTTTCAAGCAATTAGCATGGGGCATGATTAATATAAAGCTTGGTGAAGATGAATTTAAGTCAGGCAATACTCTGAGGGCTCTAGACTGGCAGTGGGGATGTAGGGGGGTCACTTGGCTCATTTGGGGAATATAAGACTTGTCAATGAGGAGTGAGTTGGGAATAAAAAGTAAGTTGGTATGGGACCATAACTAGTTATCCATTTATATATTGTTTAATGACTAAAAGGCATTTCCATACTGACTGTCTCATTTTATTCTCACAGCCTCATGAGGAAAGGAAGGTATCAATCCCATCCTCTACAAGAGGAAACAGAAGCCCAGTAGGCTAACCTGAGCTCATGTCCTAAACTTTTTATAATGTGTTGTTCCATTTCTGTAATTGTGCAAGTGGAGGTCAGTGATGAAGGGGGAGTAGCAAATGAAGGAAGTGGAAGACCAAGAGGCACAAAAAGCCCCTTTCTCTTTCACAGGAAGCTGCAGCCTTGAGCAAATAGGGAAGAGGTGGCATGCTCTGAGACTGGGGCCACACAATGCTAGTAGCTTCCTCAAAACAAAGACTTGAGTCAGCCGGGCTCTGGCACCACCCCGCCTGGGCTCCCACAGGATGCTGACTGATAGACCAGCCTGAAGGATGCAGATGAACCAACTGCCTGTGTGGGCCTTCCCCTCACCTGCCTGGCTGTGCACACTTCCCTAAGGAGATGCGCCAAACAGAGGCTTCTTAAACACAATCTCTGGGTTGATCTCCACATGAACTGGCTCAGAAGAACTGAGCGTGGGGGTGAGGGTGGGAGGAGAGAGTGGCATTCTGGGTAGAGGAGGTGAGGTGAATAAGATGTGGTGGAAGTGGGCAGGGATGGAGACGCAGTTGGAGACATGGGTGGGAGGGGGAAACACGTCATGGAGGTCTTCTGTCCCATGAGATGGAGAGTCCTCTTGTGGTTGGGAGTGTGTCGCGTCTGAGAGAAGGGAGATCCTGAGCAGGGGAAGGAATAGGAATGGAAGAGACAGGTTCGAGGAAAATTTTAGTTAAGAGATTGTCAGGGCTGCGTGACTGGTGGACTCGAGCTCATACCAGTGCCCGGCCCTGGGCTAAGAGCTCCTGATATACATCTTAATGAATCCTAATACTGCTTCGAGGTATGGAATATTGCCCTCACTGACAGATGAAGAAGCTGAAACTTACACAGGTTTAGTGAACTAAGATCGATGGTGCACAGCTGGGAAGCATCAGAGCCAGGATTCAATTCCTGGTCTGTTTGGCTCAAAAGCTTTGCTCTTAGCCATCTTGCAGTACTGCCTCCAAACGGATGGGATTAGGGAGAGGGTAAGGTGGAGGATCACTCTCAGATTTCTCGCAGAGGTAACTGAGGAAATGGACAAGGCAGGAGGGAAAGCAAGTTGGAAGAGGATGGGTTTGGTTTTGGAGTCTACCTTGTGTTGTCAGAAAGAGCAAGTTTGGACTTTCCTGGCGGTGCGGTGAATAAGAATCCTGCTGCCAATGCTGGAATCACCGGTTTGGTCCCTGGTCCAGGAAGATTCCACATGACTTGGGGTAACTAAGTCCTTGTGTCACAATTACTGAGCCTGCGCTCTAGAGCCCATGAGCCACAACAACTGAAGCCTGTACGCCCATGCTCTGCAACAAGAGAAGCCACTGCAAAGAGAAGCCTGTGCGTCATGACCAGAGAGTAGCCCCTGCTCTTTGCAAGTAGAGAAAGCCTGTGCACAGCAATGAACACCCAGCACAGCCATAAATAAATAATTAAAAGAAAACTTCTTAAAAAAAAGAAAAAAAAAAAACCCAGCAAGGTTAAGGGGGCTGTGAATGAGGAATACCCATGCATCTCCCCATGCCCCCTACCCTTTCTGAATCACACATCAGCCTTGGAACACTCAGGGATCTGTTCTGACTCCCCTTTCCTGCTCTCCAGGGAGAAAATGGTAAGCTGTCCTAAGACACAACCAGACAACAGGTGCTGGAGGCAAGGCCAAGAGGCCTGTGGAAGTCAAGGACTGTGAAGGGGCATGGGTTTATGAAAAAGATTTAAAAGCCTGCCCACCCCCCTTTTTTTAACAGAAAGAATCTGATCTATTGGGTACCGGCCCACACCGCCTCAAGCCCAGGCTATGCTGTCTACTCCCACCTGACAACTTTGAGCCTTCGGGGTCAGCACTCATAGGTTTCCAGGAGTGCTCTGACGCTAAAGGGTCTGAGGTTACAGGGTCAGTGTGATCACCACTGGAGTGCAGTTGATGATGGAGACGGTGAGGGGTCCACAGAATGGTCTTTGATTCTTTGCCCAGCATTCAGGCGGCAGGGAGGCTCCGTTGTATATGTGGCCCCGGGACCCCCAGGAGTGGGATGAGAGAGTGGAAGACCCCCTGTTCTCTGAGGGTCAGGAATAAGCAGCACCTTGTTTCTCAGAAACACGATGGTGCTTTCCTTATCACCTTTCCACGGGAGCAGGGCCTGTGAACCAGAGAAGACATCAAAGGAAGCCTAAGAACCACAGGACTTCTGGCAAGGAGGCCAGAACTTAGTGTTCTGATGACACCAGAGAGGAGGAGAGCAGAAGGTAAATGGCTCTTTCCTCCTCCTCATCCAGCCCCCTCAGCCCAGGGGCTCCTCAAACCCAGGGGACATGCCCTCCTCCCACACCAGTCTTTATCCACCAACCTTCCTAGCCTCTTCTCTTACCTGTTGGCTGTCCCTGGCCTCAGGCAAGAAGACTCCGCCTCTGTCCTGCTGCCTTCCAGCTCCCGTCCCTCCTCAGCTGCAGTCAGGGAAGTGCTGCTGAGCCTGTCACTTCTGGACCCTCTGCATTTTTACCAGAAGGACTAACCGGGCCAGGGTAACCACGAAGAGCCTCTTATCCAAGGACCAGTTGGACCTCTTATTTCGTAAGTGTCACAGCTCCCGGATGGATGGGGTGAAGCTGAGATTCTAAGGTAGACCCAGGGACAGGGGGAATGGCTAGAGGTGGCCGACCAGTGGGGTGACTTTGGGCAAATGTCTCCTCTCTCTGATGCATGACGACTTGGGCTGGATGATCTCTGAGGGACAGTTGGGCCTGGAAGGCATAGGGGAGGCCACACTGGGGAGGCTGGGGGCACACTGGAGGCTCTGGGCAGGGACAGCCAGCCACCCAGGCCCACCTCTGTCTCCAACCACCTTAACTCTGCCAGCAGGAAGAATGGAACCACCTGTGGCCCAGCTCCTCTTCCTCCAGGTTGTTCTAGGGCCAGCTTTGGTTGAAAACATCAGGACTCAGTTTGCCATCAAGAACTTCCGTACCTTACACGTTGACTATCCCAAGGTTGACTACGCCAAAGGTTTCCAAGGTTACTGCAATGGTCTGATGTCCTATGTCCGGGGCAGGCAAGAAAGCTGGTATTGCCCAAAGATCCATTATGTCTTACATGCCCCTTGGACAGTCGTCTGGAATTTCTGCAAGTACAGTGAGAGCTTCTGTGAGAATTACAATGAATACTGCACGCTCACCCAGGACTCCATCCCGCTCACAATTTGCTCCCTGTACACCAAACAGCCGCCCACCAGCTGCCGCTACAATACCACCCTGACCAACCAAAGGCTCTATCTGCTCTGCTCTGAAAAGTACGATGGTGCACCCATAGATATCATTGGCCTCTACTAGGAAGGGAGGCCTTCGGTCTGAAACCACCCCCCCAACTCCCCCACCCACGGCCGCTGCTACACACTAGCCTGTCCCCACTCCCGAAGCTCAGATTCCTGGTACAAGGCTTCCTTTCTGGCTTCACAGGCAGGCAGAGTCTCCTCCCAAGAGACCGGGGAGGCAGGAAGTATGTCCAGACTTTTGGTCACCATGCAAAGTTGTACTGTCTTCTAGGCCTTTTCGGTCTTGTTTCCCTCCCCCCACCACCCCCGCCACCATTCTCCCTCTCCCACAGACTGTTTTACCCACCCAAGAAGCTGACTGTGTCCAGTTGGCAGCGACTGTCCGTCTACTGGGCCAGATCCTGAATCCTGGCCGGAGTCCCAGAGCCTCAGCTCACACCATGGCACTGGTTCCGAGTCTCAAATCCTCTCCCCTGCCACCTTTCCCTTCTGGGTCCTCCCCATCTCCCTTACGATTCCCTCCACTCGCTCACCCATACTGTGGGTATCTCTAGCTGTAAGACCCTCCCTGAGAGTCTTAGACTCATATTAGCTTCATTTCTCCAGGACATCCCCCTCAGCTCTCAGTCTCCCGTTCAGTCTCTCCCCCATACTTCCAACCTCTTTAGTCATCCTGTATTCTTTCTCTGACCTCTTTTCCTTCCATCCTTCTCACCTTGGACCCCTGCAGTTTTAAGTTATCTTCTCTGACCTGCTCTTCCAGAGATTCCTGCATCCTTTTCCTTCCCGAAGCTCTTTCTGATATCCCCCCAAATCCAGGATCTGCCTCTGACAAGGCAGGGATGAAGTGGGCTCAGCTGTGGTCACAGAAGGTTTTAAAACCATATTTGAATTATGTAAGATAAAACCATTGGATGAAACTGGGAGAAGGGTACATGGAATCTCTCTGTAATTTTTTTTGCATCTGCCTGTGAATCTAATCACTGCAAAATAAAAAGATAAAAAGCCCATCTGAATTAGTTCTGATTTCATTACTTTTTCTGCAATGCATCAGAACTCCTACTCTCAGAGTCCTGGAGGTCACCCACCTCTGGCCATCTTCCTGGGCCACCCTTTGGCAGCAGGGTCAGTAGGATCTTCTGTTCCATGTCTACCATGATGGAGGCGGGTGGGGTAAAACTCAGCTCTGGACTGGGTTGAAAATGGAGTCTCCTTACCCTTGTTGTTGTGCTGTGTGCTCAGTCGTATCAGACTCTTGCGACCCCATGGACTGTAGCCCACCAGGCTCCTCTGTCTATGGAATTTTCCAGGCAAGTATATTGGAGTGGGTTGTCATTTCCTACTCCAGGGGATCTTTCTGACCCAAGGATAGAACCCATGTCTCCTGTACATCTCTTGCATTGCAGGCACATTCTCGAGTCACCGGGGAAACCCTTAGCTCTAGAATAAGCTGATAACAGGAGTTAGGCTAAGTAGATCCTTGGCCTACCCTCTCTGGTGTCCATTTCTCCCCCAACAAAACATGGACTGCAACAGATGAGGAAGGTGGAGGGACAGGGAACTGTCTCATTGCTAGTATTTGGGCTGTACTATGTCAAATCGGGAATTGCTACTCCCCTTTGGGGTGGTGGTGGGGATGGATACTGGTAATGTGTGAGCACAGCTAGCAAATACTTTTGCCTCCACAGCTAGTTTAACTCTTATCTCCAAATATATTCCTCAGCCATGTTCTTAGAAGCAGCTGTTGAGGGGGATGCTACCCAGTGATGAGGAGGCCAAGTAGAATGAAGGGCGTGCTTCTGGGAAGTCCTACCCTTGGGTTTCTCGGCTCTTCTCTCTGTCTCTGCACCGAGGGTCCCTCGTCCTTCGGCGGGTGGAAGACAGAGGTCATGAACTGCTGCACACACAGATGTTTATTGTCCCCCCTCAAGCTCCCCGGTGTTCAAGATGCAGGTCAAGGGCCAACAGGCAAAGATGAGGCTACTCCGGCCACTCCCTAGTTGCTGCCCTTCTTATCATACGTGCCAGCACCCTTGTAGCCACTCACGTAGCCTGAGTTGTCAGTCACGTCTTCCCGTCCCGCGATGCCTTTCCCCTTGCCACTCTCGTCAAATCGCTCCTTGTGGGTGCCAGTGTACTTGCTGGTGTCCGTCAGCCGGCTCACCCCGCCCACCGTGGTCGCTTTCTGTGGGCCAGAGGGTGAGGAGACTGAGCCTTCTCCCTTCTTTTCCCTCCACTCTCACAGCCCTTCTCTAGAGATGGCCTTCGAGCCATCTATTAGCTCTCTGAGCTCATGTTCAACCCCTGGCATGGTGCTGCCTGCTTAGGGCTCAGGTGTAGATGAGAGGAGGAACTATGATAAGAGCCATCCACTCGTGAGAAAGGAATCCAGGGCATGGGAATGAGTAGGGAGGTGTGTGTGGACTTTTCTGCTTCCAGAGAAGCTATTTTGACTAGGCCACAGCCAGAGGACTTCAACCCCAGACCTAAAACACAAGATCTGTCCTGCTGTGCTGGGCTTAGTCGCTCAGTCGTGTCCAACTCTTTGTGACCCCATGGACTGTGGCCCCCCAGGCTCCTCTGTCCATGGGGATTCTCTAGGCAAGCATACTGGAGTGGGTTGCCATGCCCTCCTCTATGGGATCTTTCCAACCCAGGGATTGAACTTAGGTGTCCAGCACTGCAAGCAGATTCTTTACCGTCTGAGCCATCAGGGAAGCCCCCTGTCCTGCTGGGAAGGCCCTATTTGAAACCCACAGTAGAGAGAGCTTTTAGTAGAGAGGGGATAAATAGGGAACAGAAAGCTGGGTGCAGGGCAAGATGTTGGATATTAGACCTTACATGAGAGTGTGAAGAGGAGTAGGGAGCAGGCGCTCCCTACAGCAGTAGGGTGCTCTGCACTCAGTGTCCCCCCAAAACCACCTGGGCCTGGTGGCCTGGCCCAGATCCTGGATGCTTGGGAATGAGTCTAAGTTTTACTATTAAAATAGGTGTGAAAAGAAAAATTAGTAAATAAATAAAATTGCTGTGGACCTTGGGTAAGTCACTTCTTCTCACAGTTTCCTCACTTCTGAAATGACTCGATGATCTCTAAATTAGTCTGTTTCAGCACCAACAGTGCCCAGAGGCCTTCTGCCCCGTCTCCCTGCTGCTGTTGACAAGGGTTGGGGACATCGGCGTAGAGGAGGGGAGGCGGGAGCAGCAGGGACTCAGGGAGGCAGAGTCAGGGTTCGGAATGAAGTCTGTCACTCACAGTAACACCGGTGGTAGCTGGGTCCTTGCCCTCCATGAGCTTATAAATGTTCTCCAGGGCTTCATCTGGGCTTTTGCCCTTGAATCGCTTCTGGCCCAGTTCCTTCATCGCTTCCTGGAACTGTTGGAATGTGATGGTTCGGGCATTCTTGGCCCTGGTCAGTAAGACAGAAATCCAGGAAACTGGGGAACATGAACTCATCGCTTTCCAAGGTCCAGCCCTCCCGTTACTCAGACGGGGCCTCTACATGCTGAAGGTCTTGATGTCAGGGGCTAGCAGTTCCAGACACCCAGTAGGTGCTCAGGAGACCCATTACAAATGTTCTACAGTAGAAACCCTGCCACATCCCATGACTTTGCTTGTTCTATTCACCACCCCACTCCTGTCTTTGGTCCCTTACTTGACTTTGCTGAAAACGATGTCCACGTCAGTGGAGGTGACCATCTTGCCATCCATGATGCCACAGTCTTTGCACAGCTTGGAGAAGTTCTTGTTGTTCATTTCAGTGCCACTGCTTGATGATTCTCCAAAGACAGCAAACCGCTGGAATGTTCTTTCTGCTTCTGATGCCATGGTCAATTGGAGGTGGGGGAGGACAGTAAGGGGGGAGACTTGGGGGTGAGGGAGGAGGGGAGGGGAGGACTGAGGGATAAGAATGATGAAGGTTAAAGTAAAATCAGAATCAGCAACAGGAACAAACACACCTGTCCGACCTACTGTTCCCAGTACGAGGGATACTAGTGTGGATCCTATACACTGAATAATCACCACTGCCAACCACTTCCCCACCACTTTTGTGTACCTGAGAGTGCCCGGATGGTGTCTGACCCTAACCAGCCTCTGTAGCTAAGTGTGTGCAGATCCGTGGGAGCTGGCTGGCTGGAGAGACTGGGGGGCAGTGGGGAGGGAGACAGGGGAGGAGAGGGAAGCTTCTGTGACCTCAGCAGTGTTTATGTGACATCATTTTCAGCCCCTGCTACAGCACTGATCTTGGGGGAGGGGGTCTTAGGTCCCTACCTTGCATGCTGCATTGAGCATGTTACCAACCTCCTGATCTTTGCAAGTGACCAAGCTTCCCTCATTGATTCAGCCCTGTTTGAACCAGTCTTCTGGGTCCTAGTTAAACTGCATTATGCTCTGTCCCTCAACAAAAGTTGAGGAGAGCTCAGGGAAGGAGTTAAGGGAAACAGGTTGACATCAGTCCAGCACTGTCCTTTTTTCGTCTCCTGGCCAGGTTAATGACCCACATGGAAAATCCCACTGGCTTTGGCAGACCAGGTGCAATAGGAACTTGAAACGGCTTCCAGTTTGGGCCCCACATGGAAAGAGCATGGGTCTTGGAGGGTCACATACCTGGCTGGGTTAGGGTGAGGATGAGCCTCAGACTCTCAAAATCTTCCAGATAATTTTAATTTTCTATGCAGGTCAGGGATATTTTTTTTTTTTCCCATGCCACACAACTTTTGGAATCTTAGTTCACTGACCAGGGATTGAACCTGGACCCTTGGCAGTGAAGGCTCTGAGTAACTACTAGACCACTAGGGAATGCCCTCCCCTCTCTTTTTAAAGTAATGCTGTAATTTTATTCAGTTTTTACTACATGTGTTGTTTCTTCTTTCAGAAGGGGTTTCTCTTTGGCCTTTTCTCTGGCTGGAAACCATTTAGAGGAATGAACTTCATGGCTCCTAAAATATTGCCACTAGGTTGGTGACTTCCCTCCCCATCCCATCTAATCAGTCACCAATTTCTGTAATTTCCTTTGTTTTATAAATCCATTCCTTCCTTTCCATTCCTATTACTCCCATTCTTTATTCAAGTCCTTGTCATCTCATATCTAGTTGATTATTCTGGCTTCTAAATGACCTCTTTCCTAAGTCAAAATGCCTTACCCTCAACCACTCCACAATCCATCTCTTCTTAACCCCCTGCTCCCAATCAGATTATTTTCACAAAACAATTACTTATCCATTGCTCCTGATCAAGAATACTCTGGATCTTCAAAACGTTTTGAAGAGTCAACTCTTTTTACCTGTCATTCAAGGACCTTCACACTTGGCTCCAGTCCACCTTATCAGATGTCACGTTTCATCAGTATTACTCTGCATTTGTGGCCATAATGACCTAATCACTCTATGCTGCAGAGGCTACCTGAAGTCTAGTAGAGACAGAATAACTTTGGAGAGGACTGAATCCAGGGATTTAAGTCCTAGATAAATCATTTACTAGTGAGTGGCCTTGAGCAAGAGACTAAACATCTCTGAGCTTTAACTTCTTCATCTGTACAGTGAGGACAATAATATTTATCTTATAGTATTAGGGGATACTATGTGGGAATTACCTTCCCTGTAGTAGCTACTATGCAGTTCATCAAAGTAACATGTGTATTTCTGTCCCTAAACTTTCCCTTATGGACTCTCTGCCTTGATAGAATGCCCCTGCTTCTCACGCAAGTACTGTACTGTACTTCTCATAGGACGCTTTACCCTAAGAACAAAACCCTTTCCTTCTCTGAATTATACTAAGATAATGGTTCCTAGCCTGTGGGCTGCAGCCTCTTTGGGCAAGGGTTTCTGAGTTATTGAGGGCCTGTGGAACCTGTATATATACAGAAGACTGGTCATTGAGTAAATAATAAACTTTGCACACGTAGGTGCATACGTGCATAGATGTTGCAATTATCAGAAGACTGAACAAACTTACCTGAAAGTATTTGCCGAATTCACAGTTGGGCTCCATCAGGGGATTCTAAAATCATCATTTGGGAATGGAAGTCTCTGATCTCCCACTTGAAAAGGATGGGAAACTCTTCCTATAGGACTTATTGTCTAAACAATTAATCTTTTATTACATCATTCTGAACTTTTTCTATCTTTGTATCTTCTCTCAACTACTGGATCCTAAGCTCTAGAGAGAGATGACTAGCCTCACACTTCTTTGAATTCCATCTATACAGTGGCTTGCACAGAGCAGGTCCTTATTGCTGCCAACTGGAAGGTATAGTTTGAAGCTGCTTCTCGGTCCAAGAGAAGGAAGTTAGGGAAAATGTTCTTGTTGGGCCACTGACACTGGGCCAGGCTGAGACCTGCCTTGACAAGGAGGAACCCCATCTTAGAGCAGAAGCAGCCTCTTACTGCCTGTGGCAGGCTGAGACCCCCCTAGCCTAGGAAGCAAACATCCCAGTGGAAATTTCCCGACTCCTGCCTGCCCTACGCCCCTGCGTAGGCCCCTTATCAGGTTCCCCCTGAGTCATCCTGACCCAGAGACGAATTTAGATGCTGGAACCTCCAGGTCCTTCCCTCCCCCACTCCAAGTAAGACCTACTTTAGATACATCAGAGGAGGCAGCAGGCAGAGTTTCTCACTGCAGGCTCTCTTTTCTCTCCCAGTTCCAGCTGGGCTGGGAGAGCTCTCTTCTGTCCTATGCATTTTTATCTATGGTCCCAGTTCCAGCAGGCTTTTCCTTGTCCAGGAGAGTGTTAAACTGGCATTCAGACGGGAGAGGGGACTAGGCAAGGAGCCAGGGTGCCCAGCTTCTGTGTCAGTTTCTGGGTAAATGGTTATCAAGGGAACGGGGAAGGGAATGGAGGAAAACTTGGGTGCCCCAAATTGGGGGACCTAGAGGGAATCCTTTAGGTTTGGGGTTGTTAAAAGCTGGATTTGATTAGTCGGGATCTACCCTGGGTCACCTCCTCCCTCTTGGCCCCTCCTTTCCAATAGACCCTGCCAAGTGGGGATGAAAGGGGCATTGATGTTCCTTGGATGGGAGGGGGTGGTGAGGGTGGTTGTGGGGGGTGGTTCCCAGGCAGGAGGGGGAAGGCAATTTAGGGGTCTTGGGGGGGGGCAGTCTGAGCTGGTGTTGCAGTTGGCAGCTCCAGTTCCATTGGCCATTGTTCCCAACTGGCCTGGTGCCCAGCCCCTGAAATGGCAACTCAGGAACCAGGCTGAAGGAGGATGGGGTGGGGACCTCTGGGGGAAGGGAACCTGGAAAGGGTGTAGGTGGGGAGAAATCCAGTCTGTTTCCTTTTGTGTAAGACAACTTTGAATCCCTTTAGCCTCATAACTATCACATTCTGGGTGACTTTTCCCTGAGGGGCACAGGGAGGGTGCATATGGGTGGGGAGAGAGCAGGGTGATTGAGGGATCCAGGCCATCACACCCACCCAGGCCCTGAGAGACAGCAGCAGTCCCTGAGAAACCATCGCCTGGGCTGGACTGAGCTGGCCTCTCCCTCCTTCTCTGAGCCAGACTCGAACGGGTTAGCCCTGAAGCCACAGGGTCTCTTGGGTCCCAGCCCGGGACACTGCGTCCTCCCTAACCCCCCACCCCACTTCCACAGAGTTAACTCCACCCCTGTGCCTGTTTACCCAAGAGTCAGCACCCCTGGGGGTCCTGGCCCCTCCTCCGCCCCTCCTTGGGGCCTTGACCCGGGAGTCTCCGTTGGCCATCCTCTCCCCCCTCCCGCGATCTCCCTCTATTTATAGCGGCCCCCCGCATTCCCCGCCCCCCCTCCCCGCCTTGTTTTCCAACTTCTCAGGGAGCAGCCCAGAGAGCAGTCGCCGGAACCCTGGAGAGAGAGGAGGTACCAGGACCCTGGGCGCCCCGAAACTGGAGCTCCCGCGCCCTCGACGCCCCCAGCCCCTAGTCGGTGCAGGCACACCTTCCCCTCTCCGCGGTCGAGACCCTCGCCTCCTCAGCAGTGATCCTTCTGTAGCCTAGCCCTCTGTTTCCGGGCGGGTGGAGTCAAAATCGTGGGGTGCCAGCACCCCGGCTTCGTCTCCCTTTTACCGGTCCCCACCTCGGAGTCGGGGCGCAGGAAGGAGCCCGAGTGCTACAGGCAGGGCCAGACCACGGGTGGGGCGGTGCTGAGAGCCAGCGTGGGGATCTCCCGCGGGACTAAGGGATCCCCCACGCCCACAGCCGCCCGGTTGCGGGGGTGGGGGGTGAATGTTGTGGGGAGCGCGGGCCGGAGCCAGGAAGCACCCAGCTGTTGGCTTTCTTTAGAGTTCCCCTCGGGCCCCCAGCGCTGCCCCTCCCGGAGCTGCGGGCGGCCCGGGGCGGGGTGAAGGGGGGCGTGTTTACCAGGGGTCTGGGGCGGATCTGCGGGGAGCTGGCGGCCCGTGGGCGGGCTGGGGCGGGCCGGGGGCGGGTCTGCGGGGAGCCCGAGCCGGGGCGGGCCGGGGAGTCAAAGGCAAGTGAAGGTGGAAGCGGCCGCGGCGGCAGCAGGTAGGGGGAAGGGCGGGAGTGGGGCCGCGGGGCTAGGCTGGCGCCGGGGGGTGCCGGGAGGCGCTTGGATCCCAACCTCTCGGAGTGTACGGCTCGCGGCGGCAGCCGGCCCTCAGGGCCGCGAGGCCGCGGCGCACAGAGGCGGAGGCTCCGCGGGCTGCAGGGCGTGTTTGGGGCGTGCACGAAGTTGTGTCCGGGGTCAGGGCTCTCCGCGCCAGCCGCGCGAATTGTCAGGCCCCACGCGGACAGCAGCGAGGGGACTCGGAGGGACAGGTTCCGGGGGCTGGGCCCAGTCAGTCCCATCTGTCCTCCCCATCCCTTCCCAGCTGGCTCTCGGCCCTTGCGGGTCGTCGGGGCACGCTGGGGAGAGACTGTGGAACCGCCCCACACACCCCCCTTCTGCACTTTCGGGACCCACACCGAGACTGGGAGGAGAGAAGCGAAGGCACGAGGCTTTAAAAAAAATTTTTTTTTTTTTTTTTTTAATGGTGGAAAGAAACAGTCGTGTTCTGCCACCCCATCTCACTTGAGAGCTGTCAAAAATCTTGGGGATCCCTTAGTCCCCACTTTAATTTGCAAATAAGAAATTGAGCGCAAGAGCAGTGACAGACGGAGCCAAGGTCACGGTGGGAGCAACAGAGTCTGGGGTAGAATCCAGAGGTTCTGACACAAGACACGCTCTTTCCTCCACATCAGCACTTCCTTCTCTCCTCTCCCCGCCCCGCCCCCGGCCCCCCGCCCCCGCTTCCCCAAGCCTGGACTGATACCTGCTGTGTTGCCAGGCAGACCCTTCCAGCCTGTATTGATTCTAGCTAAAGCCTGGAGAAGACTTGTTCACTGGACTCGTGGGTGCAGATTGGGAGGGTTAGTGACCTGGCAGGGGTTGGTGACCCAGATAGTCCAGGTCTTGGCTTAGATTTTCTGTCTCTAAAAGACCCAGGATCGGTCTCTCATGTCATTCACCTCATTGCCTTGTTTTCTCAGACCCCAGAGCCAGGAGGAGTGAGAACCCTGACCCCTAACCCTACTTCATCCAGCCAATAGGAGCCAAGTAAGTGACCCCACCTCCAGGCTGCTGGCCCTTTACTCCACTGGTCTGCACAGGTGCTCTGCTCCTCACCGGCCCCAAAGGTTGAATACATGCTACTTTATTGAAGTCAGGAGTCTTGGGAGGAAGAGAGGCATTGGGTCTGTTGGACACAGATGTCCCTTGTCCTTCTTTTCTGGTTCCCCCTCCCCCCCTTGGTCATGTTACTCAGGTCATTTTTATCCCCTTTCTCTTTGCGCTGCTGACCTTGGCGCTTTAGTCGAAGGTCACAGCCAGTGGTGAACTCTCCATACCCATCCCTTGGTATCTTTAGAGCACCCAGTCACTGAGCCACGAGTTTCACCCCCTACCTAACTAGGAGTGTGGGGTGGCCCCTAAATATAGCCTGGGAAACCTGAGCTGCCCTGCTGCCCCACCCTGGTATTTCCATCCAGGATAGGGGAGGGGGTACGGAGGTGTCGGTGTTGAGGGGTGTTGGGATGGCCGGGCTGAAAGGAAGTGGTGTCCTGAGTCCTCTTCCCCAAGCGGCCTGGCCCTGCAGCTGGGGGCTGCTGGACAGCCTCTCTCTGTGTACTGGAGTAGTCTTCAGCTCCTGGGGCCCTCCTCACCCAGCACTGTCCAGTGTTGAGAGAGGAAGCCAGGGGTTGGGGGAGGCATGTGGTGTGGAGGCAGCCGCCCCAGTCTCTGTGTTTCCTCACCCTGCCAGGTCACCATGGCAGAGCTGCGGGAAGTGCAGATCACGGAGGAGAAGCCGCTGTTGCCAGGGCAGGCACCCGAGGTGGCCAAGGTTATCAGAGACCCCTGACTCCCAGGCCGGAACCCCAGACCCCCAAGCAGAGCCCTCGCTTCTTCCCTTCCCAGACTCACGATCTCATTCTCACTCACACCCCGCTACGCTCTCCACATCTCCCCATGTATCTCTCCCCGAACACCACGACTGAGAGTCCAGGCTTTTTCCTGTCACTAGGCTAACCTTCATCCTCTCCATGTCTCTTTTTCGTCAATCTCTTTCTGTCCTTGGTCTCCGTTGGTCTCTTTACCTACCTTTTTTTATTTGTGTCTGTCTCTCTGTGACTCTACGTGGCTGCGTGTTTCTGTGTGTATCTGTGTGTGTATCTCTCCAGGAGGCTGAGTTAGCTGCCCGAATCCTCCTGGACCAGGGACAGGTAACAGCTTGGGGCAGCCCCAGGTGGGAGGAGGGGCTCTTCTCTCCCCAGGAAGGAGGGGCCCTTACCTGGTTTTCTTCTCTCTGCTGCTTCTCCTTCTATTCCAGTCCTTTCCTGTCCCCATCTCCCTGCTCTCCTCCCTTCTCCTCTTTTCTCAGCGTTCCCTGATGGTCTTCGATCTTTCATTATTCTGTCCCACCCCCTAAATCATCTTCCAGTGTCATTTTTGCCTCAATTCTTGCTGATCCTACTTCTACTTTTTGGTTCCAGTTTCCTGTCTTTGCCCCTGCCCCTTCAACTCCCCGACTTTTATGGAGGTTCCTCTCCTGCCTCTTTTCCTCTCAGCCTAACTCCTGCCTGATGGTGACCCATTTTTCTGCAGACTCACTCTGTGGAGACACCTTATGGCTCTGTCACTTTTACTGTCTATGGCACCCCCAAACCCAAACGGCCAGCGATACTCACCTACCATGATGTGGGACTCAACTGTAAGGACCTTCCCTTCCTCTCCCATTTCTTTCCGGGAAGAGGCTGGTGGGGCAGGGGGAGGGTAAAACTCCAGTGTGAGGGGAAGGGTCAGTATGGGAAGGGAGCCATGTGGTATGTCAGGGGAAGTTCTCTCCTAGTCTGAATGTGGCATGAAAGAAAGAGGGTGGATTCTGACCTGGGGACATTTTCCCCATCTGACTCTACTGTTGGGGTGATGGGGATTCTCTTTAGATAAATCCTGCTTCCAGCCGCTGTTTCAATTTGCGGATATGCAGGAAATCATTCAGAACTTCGTGCGGGTTCATGTGGATGCCCCTGGCATGGAAGAGGGGGCTCCCGTGTTCCCTTTGGGGTGAGAATTAGCTCCTTCCCTCCTCGTCAGGCTGTGAGGCACATGGCAGGTATGGAGTAGATTGGATCCGGGAGGAGGAAGGGGAGGGCGATGGTGACCCCGGGAGAGAATGAGTAGGACACGGAGCTGGGGGCCCTGGGGAGAGGTTGGTGTTTTCCTTAACATTCTTCTCTTCCCCAGGTATCAGTACCCATCTCTGGACCAGCTTGCGGACATGATCCCTTGCATCCTGCAGTACTTAAAGTGAGAGGCCTGGGGACCCCTCCGAGCCAGAGTTCTCTTTCCAGCACAAGGTGGCCCTTAGAACTCCTGAGCGAGTTCTGTCTGGACTAGATGTTGTCTATTCCAGTTGAGAGGAAGTGGGTGGCTTTGGAAAGCTGACTTGAGTCAGCAGAGTAGCCCTAAGGGATAGAGGAGAAGAAAAGGGAGCTGTGTGCCTGGTCCTGCCTCAGGCTGAGGAAGGTCTCTGATCTGGAAGCTAGAGAAGAAGGGGAGGGGGCGACGTAGTCCCTGAGGAACCAGACAGGCCTGTCTTCCCCTCCCACTCCCTGTGCCTCCTCCGGACAGAGGCAGAGGGGGTGAGAGAAGGAAAAGAAAGCCGGGTGTGGCTTCTTCGGTGCATAGTTAATGCTGATGACACCTGGGCTCTGTCCTTGACTCGGCTTTTCCTGGGCTTCAGGGCCCTGGGCAGCTGTGGTTCACCTCTTTGGCTCTTTCTCCTGATACTTCCTGTTGTTCACCAAAGTTGTATGTTTTTTTAATATCTTGCTTTAAGTTCTCTCCTTCCCAGTTCCTCTAGAGGAACCAGGAACTAAAACAGAACTAGTTGAACTAGCTCCTGAAAGTTGAGAATGGACAAAGAGCTACATAGGAAACAGTGTCTGGTTGGTTGGCGTGTGGGTGTTTCTTTTCAAGACACTCACTCTCCTGGAGGGAGCTGGGAAAAGACTACAGTGTCCATTTCTTAGCTCCTTGGCACCTTCTTTTTCAGCATCCCCCCAAAGGAAAGTCCCTTTCTGTCCTTTGTGCCCATGGCCTTAGGAAGGAGGGTGAGGAGTTTGGAGAGTCAAAGTTTTGGATATCAGGACCCATTAGACCTACATTTACCTTTCACAGTTTCTCCACAATAATTGGAATTGGTGTTGGAGCTGGGGCCTACGTCCTGTCGCGATACGCTGTAAGAAATTTAAAAAATCCCAGATAAGCAAAAGGCGGGTCCACAGCCCAGGCAGTGTTTACTAGTGTGTGCTTGGGGGGAGGCTGTGAGTACGAGGGTGGAACGCAGGCCCCGTGAAGCCTGGGGTGGACAGAGCTCAGTGGGAAGGGGATAAGTCCATGCTTGCCTCTGACTTCCCTCTGCTGCTCCTCAGCTTAACCACCCTGATACCGTCGAGGGTCTTGTCCTCATCAACATTGATCCCAACGCCAAAGGCTGGATGGATTGGGCAGCCCACAAGGTTTGGAGGGGCCTGTGCACTGAGATCTTGGGGGCTTCCCCTTGTGTGGGTCCATTTAGGCTCTAACAACAGAACTGGCTGGCCTGTGAGCTTCAGGGAGGGGGGAAGGAGCAGGAAAGAAACTCGGGTCTCTACTCCTCATAGTGTCCTGAGCTTTCTCACCTGCCCTGTCCTCATAGCTAACAGGCCTCACCTCTTCCATTTCGGAGATGATCCTTGGACATCTTTTCAGCCAGGTAAGTGGTTGTGGAAAATGGAAGAAGTAGAGGGAACCAGCAGGGACTGGAATGTGTGGGGTGATTTCCTTACTTCGGACCGATTTGGGGAGGGAAGAACGCTTGCCTCTTTGCATCTAGTAATTGTTTTTGAGTTCTCTTCCCAGCCCTATTTATTCTCCCTCTATTTTCCTTCAGGAAGAGCTGTCGGGAAATTCTGAGTTGATACAAAAGTATAGAAATATCATTGCACATGCCCCCAATCTGGATAACATTGAACTGTACTGGAACAGCTACAACAAGTGAGTGGGCATGGAAGAGAGATGTAGACGCGGTCATGGGGCCATGGGAGGCACAGAGGGGCCGACGGGAGGGGAAGCAGGCTGGGCGAGCTGGGCAGGGATTGCTGGGCAGTAGTGGGTAGCTGCAGGACAGATGGGGGTGGGGTGGGGGGAGAATTGTGGTCTGCCCCCTCTCTCTTGTTACTTCCTTGGACTTTTGGATTCCCTGAAGTAAGATGATCCCCTGTCCTCGTGCCCTTCATCCCCTTCACTGCCCTCTGACCAGGGACCTTGGGCACAAGGGACCATAGGGCTCATGCTTGAGGCCTGTCTGCCACCTTCTCCTTTGGTTCTCACTTGTAATCACCAATATTCAACTTTAGTTTAGGGGAGGAAGATTGCTTCCTCATGGGGAAACTGGCTTACATCTGGGTGGGTAGCACTGCTTGCCTAAAATTTCCACTCTTCTTTTAAACCCTCTTTAGTCGCCGAGACCTGAACTTTGTGCGTGGAGGTGATAACACCCTCAAGTAAGACTTTAAGGGATAAAGCTTTGCCTCTCTCCCTAGATCTTCCCTTAGTAGATGCTTACATCCTTTAGCAGGAGAGTCTTTTGCCAGAGAATTTTCTTGTCACCTCCTCCCCTATCCTGTTTAGCAAACCACCACCCTCTAGGTCTTACCCCTTTGAACTCTGTTGGTGGGGTCAGCGGGGTTCAGAAGGTTGTTTTCTCTTTGGAGCCAACTGCTCTTCTGGGAGGAGGCGGAGGAGGGAGTGCCAGGGGCTCACCACCTGCTCCCCAACACTATGCCTCTAGGTGCCCTGTGATGCTGGTGGTAGGAGACCAAGCACCCCATGAAGATGCAGTGGTCAGTAGGGAGTCTTGGGGTGGGTGAAGGAGGGTGGCAGTCAGAGGGCTATCTTGCCAAGAGGCAAGCTCTGTTTGGGGGCGGGGAGAGTAACTTTGGGACATAAGAGGTTGATTCCTGACAAGAAGGAAATGGGCAGAGGCCTGAGAAGAAAGGAACTTGGAAGACTCTTCTGGTGGTCCAGTGGTTAAGACTGCAAGCTCCCAATGCGGGGGGCATGGGTTTGATCCCTGGTCGGGGAACTAAGATTCCATATGTTGTGGGTATGGGCAAATTAAAAAAATAAAAAGAACTGGGTCTGGGCCCCTGGGTCCTTTGGTTGGGAGGGGCCACTGGGAGTGTGACTTCATTCATTCAACCTCCTCCCTACTCCAGGTGGAATGTAACTCAAAACTGGACCCCACCCAGACTTCCTTCCTCAAGGTCAGTAACCCTATTCCACGTCTAGCCTGACTCTTGGCCCCTGGTCCAGGGCCATAGATCTTCTCCAGATTCAGCTGCTAGGCTGGCTTCCAGGGTCCTACATGGGAGCAAGTGGGCGGGTGGAGGAAAAGAAACAAAAAACACCCCAATGGCCTGGAGTGGAAAGCCTAGGGAAGAGAGCCCTCTGATACCTCTTGGCATGGCTCATTTGTTTATGTATATGTCACTTTTTCTGGATGACTCTCTCCTGAACAGATGGCTGACTCTGGGGGGCAGCCCCAGCTGACTCAGGTGAGCACCCCTGCCATTCGTGGGGTGGGACATCAGTGGCCCTGAACTATACCCTGCGCTACACACCCCGTCTCTAACCTGCCGTGGCTGTGGGCTCCAGCTCAGGTTCTAACCTCACTCTGCTGTCTCCCTTTCCTCATTTTACTTTTACAGCCAGGCAAGCTGACCGAGGCCTTCAAGTACTTCCTGCAGGGCATGGGCTATAGTGAGTATGGGGGTCAGAGGCTGTCATGAGGACAAGAGGTTGTCACATAGGAGGAGGGAGGGCCACGGGGGGCGGGCAGGAACCACTTCAGGCGAATTCCTGGGTTTACCGCCGTCTGTCAAATCAAGCTCATTGACCCCTGGCCCCATGTGTAACTCTCGTCTGCACCCAAGCACCCCACTCTTGAGTTGCCTGCTCCTCTTCCCACCTTTTCTCTGACTGCCGGCTCTTCCTTCCGTCTCCACAGTGGCCTCATCCTGCATGACCCGCCTGTCCCGGTCTCGCACGGCCTCGCTGACCAGCGCGGCATCCATTGATGGCAACCGCTCCCGCTCCCGTACCCTGTCCCAGAGCAGCGAGTCTGGGACTCTCTCTTCAGGGCCCCCGGGTCACACCATGGAGGTCTCCTGTTGAATGACCCTTGTTGCCCTGGTGTGGGACCCAGCCCTCACCTCCCCCAGTACTAACCTGGGAGGTGCGTAGGGCACTGGGCTTAAGTGAGCACAGGAAGCTGGGCAGATCATGTGGGGAGATGACCTTGATCTTTGATTGCTACCCTAACCTTGACCTCTAACCTGTGATTTCCCTCAGCTCCTGGGAGAGATGTCCTAATATCTCTTAGGGACCCAGACCCCTAAATGATCCCTCTCCTTCATCTTGGTGTTAAGGTGGAGAAGGCATGTATCCCTGCTCCCTAATCTGGGTGTCTGTAGCTAAGGGACAAGAGGTTGTAGAAGTTGTCCGTGGTGACTCCCCCAGACTCTCCCTCCTTATCCCAGATTGCAAGGGTAAGGGGCTCCGGGCTGGGGCTCCACTCACCAAAGCTGACATGGTGTCACATTAATCCTTCATGCCTCTGAAGGGCGCGGGCCTAAATGAATGTTTGACAGGGAAGAACTGCTGGTGGTTTAGTGGTCCTCAGGACCACCACAGAAACATTCAGTGTGGAAATGGAAGTTGGAATGGGAGGTGGTGGGCGGTGAACAAGTGTGATGGAAGGACTGGAGCTGGGCAGTAGGAAGGGGACTGGGGCCGTTGGCTGCTCTAACTTTGGTAGCTATCTAGACAGCGTGTGTCTAGAGGGGGGTGGGCGGGGGGAGCCAAGCTGGGCATGGCTGCTTGGGGCTTGGCATGGGGGTGGGAAGGGCTGCCTTGGGGCTCTGACCACAGTGTGTGATATGTGGGGGGTGCCCTCCTGTCTCCCACAACTTCTGCTGTAACAATAAACTATAGAGGAATCTGAGCTCCATTATTCTTCTGGGTCTGAATATGCCTGCCTCATGCGCCTTTTCTGCCTTTCCCTACTCAGCCCTTACATTTCTCTTCTCAAGGTGACAAAACCACAGGAGAGGGCTTGTATAGCACAAGTGTTAGTTGCGCAGTCGTGTCCAACTCTTGCAGACCCCATGGACTGTATGTAGCCCACCAGGCTCCTCTGTCTGTGAAATTCTCCAGGCAAGGATACTGGAGTGGGTTGCCATGCCCTCTTCCAGGGGCTCTTCCTGACCCAGGGACTGAACCCCGGACTCCTGTATCGTAGGCAGATTCTTTACTGTCTAAGCCGCCAGGGAGGCCCCTGTATAGCATAGACAAACGCTATAACATGTGACCTCATGGTCACTGGTCCCTACTCCAATAGTGTGGTATTGTCCTTGATATTGATAGGATATCCCAGTTGGGGGCCAGAGGAGGTACTCAGATCTTAAGAGACTTCCTTATCAGTGGACTGGCCCACTGAGAAATGCCATAGGATTTTAGAGACATCACCAACATCGTGATTTAAAGAAGGAAGCATAGAAAACTGACGCGAGTGTCCAAGGACATCTTTTGACTCATTTTCTGGCAGGATCCTCCCTAGGGTTCTATAGATTTCATTTTTGATTGATCGATACAGTCAGTAGACCAGGCCTCATGCAGTTGCTAGAGAGGTTGGATTGCTCATAGTTGATCCCAATTTGAAGACTCCTTTAGGAGAGTTACAGCAAGAGAGGATTTCCTCTCAGGAATTTCTCCTCTTCTGTGAATCAGGGAGTTAATTAGACTATGTGTGTGGTTCTCTAAGAAGCTTTTCAAGTAAGAACAATGATCAAGAGGACTTCAGATAGTCTGTGGCTGTTGCAGGCTGATTCTTATGCTCTTGGGGCACAAGAAGTAAAAATGAGAAGGCACCATATAGCGTTACTGGCAAGAGGATTGTCGATGGATTGTTACAGGGCCATTTGTTAGATTACTTCATATAATAGAAACGCCATAGGCAATTGCACTTTCCTCAGTGAAACTGAGCTAAGGACTAATGTAGCTTGAGATCTGGTGCTGACACATTGGCATCAAAGTGGAGCGTGGAATGTATACTTGAATCTTGAGCATTTCCTCACTGTCTCACACAGGACGAAATCTATCTTAAATGCGGTAGGCCAGGATCAGAAGGGGGCAGTATTAGGTGACTAGCAGAGATACAGACCCTGGAAAAGGGAATGGCAACCCACTCCAGTATTCTTGCCTGGAGAATCCCATGGACAGAGAAGCCTGGCAGGCTGCATTCCATTGGGTCGCAAAGAGTTGGACATGACGGAAGCGACTTAGCGTGTGTGCACACACACAGAGATACAGAAGTTACAGAGCCGGCTATGGATGATGAGGGTGTTGACCAACCACACAGGGTAGACAGCAAGCAGGGCTTAAATGCCATGCTAAAGAAACAAAACAGCATAGTTGGAACATTGGGCCAAACAGCTCCTAGATAAACATGCAGAAAAGGCAAAGAACTTACAGCCTTGACCAGCAATACCAGCTGTTGTTCATTATGGAAGGGAAGGCCAGTCTTCTCAGTACATTTACCGACAAAGATAACACTGTTATCAGGGTGCTCTTCAGAAGAGGGAGTAAATTACATTTGTGTATACATATCAGAGAGTGTGTATCTGCCATGGAGGTGAGTGTGAATGGGTGATGACTGTATCTCTCTCTCCTACAGATCTGTCTGCATCTTTAGCAAACCCAAGAATTAAGTAGAGGGGGAGATGCTGTCTGCTGGGAGCAAGGGAGAGGGGCTTTGCTGTCCTTGACTGACCTCTCTGCTTTGCTGGTCCTGCGCACTCCAGGCTAGCCCATAGGGATGTAGTGCCCTCCTGTGGTTGGCATGGTTCTTCTAACTTTCCCTAGCTCCCAGGTCCCTTCCAAAGTCTCCCATGGCTCTTTGTGATTCTAGTGGTGGCTCTGGAGGGAAGGCCTGATACCATGGTCAGTAGTGGTCTGTGGCTCTTGCCCATTCTCAAGATCAGAGCTTAGAGGAGAGGTGAGGGGACTTTATAGGTGTCAAACCACAAACTACCTCTCTTTTGTCTTGGCTTCAGGCTTAGGACTCTTGTTTCTCTCTTCCTCTTCTTCTCAAGGAATGTTTCCCTGACTTTAGGGACAGAAGCCCAAGACAGCTAAGCAAGGGTGCCATGGGAAGGAAATCAAAACTAGAACACAGTGATGAGAGCCCTTAAAAATTCTGGAACTACTAAAGAGCTGTGAAAGGGTGATTCTCTGAAGGAACACACAAGCGGTGAAACTGCAGAGGGAGGATGGATGTTAAGCTTTAGAGAGCACTCCTCTAACGGGGAACAGTTAGAGTGGGAGACACCATCTTTCTACAGAGATTTTAGGACTAAAGTGGAAAGTGTGAGTCAATTCTGACCAGAGGCCAGGGGTGTGGTCAGGGTAAACAGTACCCAGAGCATTGTAAGTCACAACATAACCTTCTCTTCTCACCAACATTAGAATTTTCCTCCAACTGGATGAATATACAGTAAAAATAGAATGCTTCCTTCCTGTTTTTTCACTTTCAATGAATCTAAAGAAAGTAACTCAGGGACTTTCCTGGCGGTACAGTGGATAAAAGTCTGCCTGCCAATGCAGGGAAACATGGGTTCAATCCCTGGTCTGGGAAGATCCCACTTGCTGTGAAGCAACTAAGCTTGTGCGCCACAAGTACTGAGTCCGTAGAGCCCACACACCACAACTGAAACTGCTGAAGCCCACACACCACAACTCTTGAAGCCAGTGAGCTCTAGGGCCTGAGAGCCACAACTAATAAGCCTCTGTGCTGCAACTGCTGAAGCCCACGAGTCTAGAGCCTGTGCTCTGCAACAAGACAAGCCACCGCAATGAGAAGCCCGCACACCGCAACTGGAGAGTAGCCCCCGCACTCTCCGCTAGAGAGTTAGAGAAAGCCTTCACACAGCAGTGAAGACCCTGCACAGCCAAATAAATAAATCTGTGTGTTAGCTGCTCAGTCGTGTTTGACTCCTTGCGACCCCATGGACTGCAGCCCTCCAGGCTCCTGTGTCCATAGGATTTCCTAGGCAAGGATACTGGAGTGGGTTGCCATTTCCTTCTCCAGGGGATCTTCCCGACCCAGGGATTGAACCTGGGCCTCCTGCATTGCAGGCAGATTCTTTACCATCTGAGCCACCAGGGAAGCCAAATAAATGAATAAAGTTACCACCTCCACTCCCAGTCTGTGGAGATTATTAAAGACACCAGTTGTCAATTATTTCCTTTTTTATTTCAGTTTTCGTTGTTACTTTTTTTAATATAATTTTATCTATTTAAACATTAATTATTTATTTAAATAAAGTTATATAAAAAAAGTAACTCACAACAAAAACTGAAATAAAAAAGGAAATAATTGACAACTGGTGTTTTTAAGCATCTTCACAGACTGGGGTGGGGGTGGGTGTCACCCCTGTCTGTATCCATTTTTGCTTCACCTTTGCTAGTAATCATGGGCTTCTCCCTCAGGTTGCGGGCTGGGGTGGGGTGGGGAAATGTGAGGGTATCTGGCTGATTGGCACACTCATGTTACCAACCCACCCCAATTAGCTGTTTCTTACTCTATCACCCAGAGCAAGGAGCAAGGGACCATTTCCTCTGGCAAGACATTGGAAAACTGTCCTTTGGGGGAGGGGTGAAATGGCATGAATTGCCTCATAAGAATTAGTTCAGAGCTCTTTGGTTTTTGTTCCTGGGTGTGTCTTGTTCACATGTATTGTTCTCTGACTGGCCTCCCACCTGACTCTGAGGTATTCACTGAGTACTGTTCAGTATGCTGTTCCCCATCTCCCTTTTTCCATACAGCAGCAATATCTAAACCCAACCCTTAGCTCATAAGCAAAGGAAAGGAGGGGAGCTCCCAAGGATTACTTCAAAGAATTATTTATTTTTTGGTCACTCCACGAGACTTGTGGAATCTGTTCCCTGAGCAGGGATTGAACCCGGGCTATGGCAGTGAAAGTAACCACTAGATCCCCAGGGAACTCTCCCAGAGAATCATTTATTGGTGCAAAAATCGAAAGCTGGCTCAAAGTGGGAAGGAAGTTGGAGGTTTCATTCTTCTGTTTCAGATTTTTTTTTCCTGTTTAAATATGTAAAAAACAGATCGCGTGGAGAAGACGGGTGAGGAAGAGACACAGAAAGAAGACTTGAGAAGATTTGAAAACTATTTGTATAAATTCTCTTGTGATTATTCCAACTAGTTTCTCCTCTTATCCACTCTTCCAACCTGTATATCTTCGCTCTGATTTTTATATTTCAACTCTCATGATTCTAATTTTCTTCAGTTACAATCTATCTTTCAAGGCTGAGTGAATCAGGGTTCACTCCTGAATCCGGCTTCTAGTCACCAGGCCCAAGTTAACTCAGCTCTCCCTCCTGTCCTATAGTTCTTATTCCATTCTTCCTCATTTCTAGCTCATTCAGAAATCACACTCATCTTCTGCTCCCTTAGAGCCCTTTCTGGCTCCTTGCTGGGGATTCAGAGCTTTTGAAAACGATCAGGATTGTTCCTTTTCTTCATCCCAGTGTCTCTCTCTGTGGCATTCCCCAGCTCTATTCCAGCTCTTGATACAATATGGTTCAAACTAAAGATGGTTCCTGGTTGGTAAGAATCTTGAGAAAGGAAAAGGAAATGGACTTTGGAAGGATGGCTGAAAGCAGAGGAGGAGAAGGGAAATCTAAAGGCCCGTGGGTTGGGAGGAAGCAAAAAAATGCATGACCCACTCACGCTTGAAATCTCCAGCCTCCGCTCATTGTCATCAAATGCTGATAGCATCAGTGACCCAGAAACATATGGAGAGCCCCAGAGTCTAATGAACTCCTCCTTGAGCTTCCTTTCTAGTCATACAAATCCTCAGTACCAGAAAGAGCTAACTTCCACATAACCGTGTCCCTTCCAAAGTCCTGGAAAGATCACTGGAGTCGAAGGCAGCAGAGAATCGATGGTGTGTGGAATGTCTTCTCTTTGCCCTTCCAGAGTTCTTTAGGACCTGTGCCTCACAAGGCTGACCTACGCGCAATCACCTGTAGACATTTTTGTCCTTGGTTTCTGTTTGGGTATGGCCAATAGGAGACGCTGGCAGCAGGCCACAGGGTAGAAAGAGAGTGAGGATATTCCTCTAACTTCCTCCTGGTCCCTGCAGGTTGGTTGCTTCCCTGTACCAAGGCCACAGCTCTTATTGGACTGCCCTCTAGTTTCTGGTTGCTACTCCCTCTGTTCAGCCCAGGTAACAGCATTGTTATTACTCAGCCCCAAGGAATTGCACCATCCCTTGTTGCTCTGTCTAAACCCTGCCCACACCTTTCTATATACTCCCTTTATTAAGCTTGTCTCACTTATCCAAAGTGCTCTCTGCTTTCTTATGAAACCCTAACGTGGAAGATGGGGAGGGAAAGGTAAGGTAGGAGAAGAAAAGCTACATCTTGAGTTTTTCTTAGAATCACAGAAACACAGGTTTGAAGCCCAGTTAGCTACCAAGTTATTTAACTTTTCTAGTACTTCCCTTGACTTACCATAGGGATAATATTTACCTGGTACCGTTGGGAAGGTGAGATAATATATGTGAAGGCAATAGAACAGTGCCAGATGCTCAGCATAGAAATTCTATTATTACTACATTGGAGTGTATTCCATGTGAGTGCAATTAATACTGAAGGGAAAACAAAATAGGATGATGCTTCAGGGAAATTATTTCCCTTGTCAGACATTTTTATTTAGCTTTGCCCGAGGCTTGCCTTCTCAACTGATCCCTGTGAGTGTAAGCTGGGTTGGTGCGGAGGTTTGTGTATCTTAATTTATGGGAAGGGGAAGGGGAATGGGACAGGAGATAGACTGAGACAAGAATGAAAGTCAGGAGACCTTGTCTGTGTTAAGGCCAGTTAAATACCAAAAATATGAGAAGGAGCAAACTGGTGAGCAGTTGAGTGCACAGCGCACACCTTCTCTTTCCCTATTTCTCCACGAAGTCTGATACATTCCTCCATCCCATGCGTCAGTGGCTGGGCAACAGTCATCTGTCCCCCTTGGTTTTAGATAATGTATATGTCCTTAGCAGCTCTTGAGAGAAGCAACACAAGTTGCTTGTGTTAAGCAACTTGTTAAGAGTTACTCAAACTGAAAGGCAAATGGTCTAGAAAGGAGGGGCTGCAGCCATAGTGGCAGGTAAGGCAGGCAGAAAGAAAGTCACTAAGTTATGGGGTGAGCCCAGTAATCACCCCAGACATCTGTCTGGCATCTCTCTCTCTCTCCAAACACACTGCTTCTTAATCCCTCAGCTAGAAGGCTGCTGGAAGGAGACAGAGACTCCAGGAAGAGCAAGAGTGTCCCTGAAGCCACATGGGGCTCAGCATGAAACAGAGGAAGCATATGGAAATAGCTTCCATTTAGTTTTATCTCAAGAATCCGTTGGATACTTTGTGGGAGGCTGATAACAGGCACTGGGAGTAGGGTGGGTGTGGATAGCATAGGAGAAAAATCTAGATCCCTAAGCCTCTTCTCTCTGAATGTGGGAGCTCTGGCTCAGTTTCTCAAATCTGTGCGTAAGGAGGCTTCCTAGGTGGCGCCAGTGGTAAACCACGCTCCTGCCAATGAAGGAGATGTAAGAGATGCAGGTTCAATCCCTGGGTTGGGAAGATCCCCTGGAGGAGGGCATGGCAAACTACTCCTGTATTCTTGCCTGGAGAACCTCCATGGACAGAGGAGCCTGGTGGGCTGCGGTCCACAGGGTTGCAAAGAGTCGGACATGACTGAAGTGACTTACACACACACACACACACACACACACACACAGAGACACACACACACACACACACGTGCATAAGGTGGTCGTGAGTTGTTGGAATTTCAGTAATGCTCCCATATCTGGAGGGGCTGGGCCTGCAACTGACAGAATGAATGACTGGGGGCCCAATTCCAGAAAACAAGACCGTGTCCCACACTCACCCTTCCCGCTCGCCACTCCACCACCTCCTGACCAGGCACTTCCTAGGCAACCCAGAGAAATGAAGCACAGCATAGCTGAAGGGGAAGGACAAAATGACATTTTATTACATATAACAGCATAAACGGGACAAGAGTCAAATCCTCTCATTTATAAGCACTCAACCAAAACAACTTTTTCTCAGTCCTGTATGAGAAATGGCATCTCACGTGGTGAAAAGTTGGGGTCCAGTTTACGGCATAATGCCTAGTAAATGTCACTGTGTCTCAGGGAAGAAATGTCAGAGGGTGAAGGCATTTGAGCAGCTTCTCCTGGGGGTAGGTAGGTCATCTTGGGTCCATCAGAAAAGTCAGGAATCTCTCAGGCCCACAAGGCAATGACAGCCATAAAAGCAAAACCAGCAGCTACACAGCTCCACTTGGCCAGAGGGGCTTCAGGACTTGCGAGTTCCCGGGGCAGAATTTCCAGGAAGGTGACATATAGGAATGTACCAGCTGCCATGCCTTCTAACACAGCCTGAGCCAAACCTTGTCCAGCTTTAGAGTCTCCTTGAGGCACAGCCAGCCCCACGGCGAGGCCCAGGGGGGACATGAGAGCTAAAGACAGAATGGAGAGCATGGCCCAGCGTGATTCAGTGCCTACCTGCACCAGCCGCAGTCCCACGCCAAACACTACAATCCCCTTGTGAGCAAGGACAGCAAGACAGAGCTGCACCGTAGAAGCGACTGTGAGCTGCAGCCCCACAGCGAGACCTTCAAACACGGAGTGAAAGGAGAGAGAGAGCAAGAGGATGAGGGCCCGAAAGGGACCCCGTGAAGGGGAGGGGAGAAGTCCATGGCTGTGAGGTTCAAGCTCATGAGCTGTCCCCAGTTCCTGCACTTCGGGTGTCTCAGCAGCCCCCGGACAGCACTGCAATGCCAGCGACTCCAAAAAGAAGACAAGGAAGAAGCCCAGGGAGATGATGAGCTCTCCGTAGGGATAGTCCATCTGGGTGGGAACAGAAAGAGGGGTTGTGAGATGGGAAAGTGAGCTGTTTGTGCTCAATCATTCACAACTCTTTGTGATCCTCTGGACTGCAGCCCGCCAGGTTCCATGGGATTTTCCAGGCAAGGATACTGGAGTGGGCTGCCATCTCCTTCTCCAGGGGTTCTTCCCCACCCAGGGATCGAACTCGGGTCTCCCGCATTGATGGTGGTTTCTTTACTTCTGAGCCCTGGGGGAAGTAAGGAAGGGAAGAAATTGCACAGGATTGGGACTGGGCTGAAGAGAATGGGAAGTGTGGTAACAGAACATACAAAAGGGGAACGAAGCCAAGAGGAGACATGGACGTTTGACCACAAGAAAACCTGAGGAAATAAGCGAAAGAATATCAATAGGGTTAGAAATACGGGGAAATGATAGGAAGCATATCAAAGGGTCCAGAGAAAGAATGGAAGGTTAAACAAGAGTTCTCTCTGGGTTTCATAAGCCCAGAAGGATTGAGTGGCTCCACCTTTCCTTGCCAACAACAGTGCTAGAGCTGAGGGGTAGGAGGAATTCTTAGAATTCCACACATAAATCCTCTCAAAAAGGTCTGGGCATGAAAGCAATCTCTGGTTCTCCTTACTGTCCAGGTAAGGGCTGGTGGGAGACACTTACATAAGCTGAATCAGCACCATCATCAGAATGCCCCTCACTCTTTGTCCTGTTCTAGGGAGAAAAAAGCACAAATTAGATGAGGGAAAGCAGCTCAGCTTCCTGTTCTGTGCCATTGGCTCTACCACTTTCCTTCAAAGCCAGTCTGACCTGTTTCCATCACTCCACACAAGAGCCGTCATCTTCCTTGTCGTTCCTTCTGTCCTTGGCTTTGTCACTTTTCCCCCTTTCTTCCCCTGGTTCTGTTCATCATTCTGGCCTCACGGCCTGGTAGGTCTGCCGCTCACCTGTATCACCAAGTTCTGGATCTCTGATTTAATTCCCTCCAAGGCTTCAGCGGTCATGTGCATGAACCCCGCTCCCAGGAAAACGCCAGCAGACGTGCAGCCCAGGAAACTGAGGACCCGGCGGTGACAACCTAATTCAAAGCAGGAGTTACAACCCAGTTGGCAGAGAGGAGATAAGAAGAAGGTGACTAAGGAGCCACGGGCAGCACTCAATGTCCGAAGACTGGGGATGATGAGAGAATCAGAGCAAGATATCAGGACAGGGTGACAAGGCTGAAGTCAGACTTAGGTCATGGGGACAAAGATGTGACAGGGCTGTACCTGTGGCTGTAGCAGTCTGGAACCATTTGAAGCAGATGGGAATAAGGCCACAGACCAGAGTGAGCACCAGCAGGGCAAATAGGCAGCCAATTTTTGCTCCTAGTAGTGGCTCCATTCTTGTGGTACAGGGTTAGTTGAGGCCTCAGAAAGACAAATGGAGTTATAGTCTTTGGAGCAGGAGGGGTGTCTCAGGTGGTCAGAGCTGGTGTTCACTCTCCTGCTTCAGGAGACTATTGCAGATCCTCTCTCTGGATGCCTCTTCTTGCGTAGCCTCACATAGGAAGCTTGCCCAGCCCGTTTCTCACCCTTCCCCTACATGCAGGCCCCTCCCCTGGCTGACGCCTTCCTGAGTTTAGAAACCAGAAACTCCAGACTCCCTGCCAGGCATGGCCTGGTGCAGTGTCTTCTCCTCCTCTTCATTGCCGGGACTAATCCAGGGGCTGTTGAGTCTTAGTTCTGGCCTGGGGCTGTTCTAATCCAGAGTGTCTTTAGTAGCTCTCCCCAGCTGTTCTGTCCTGGGGACAATCTGATCCTGCCTCACTCAGGACATTTGAGCTAAGCCTTCCATACCCTGTCTACTCCACCTCAAGTCCTTTAGGTTGCTCTGTTGAAACCTGAACTGCATCCTTTCAAAGGGGATTTGGGGCTACTTGGGATAAGGAGGTGGGGCTGGCAAGTGGAGCTGCCACCACCCTGTGAGAACTAGTACAGGAGGGGACTCTCCTATCCTGTCACTCCAGAGAAATAGCTCCAGGCATGGAAATGTCTACAAGGAAGTTGAGATTTCTAGTATGACAACACTGATGCTGTTAGAACTTTTGACTAGGCCTTTTTCCTGATATAAATTATAGAAGAGGGACTGAGAATTTTAAGATGAAGAAAGTTGCTCTAGTTCTGAAACAGCAAGGCCTAGGGGAAAACAGAAACGAACCACATATACTGAAGGCTCCTGCCTGGACATGTAGAGATGGAGATGGAAGATTGAGGCCTGAGGGGAACCGACTCTTGAGGCAAACGTGTATGAGGTTAACTCTGAGGAAGCTGAGAAAGTTGAAAGGGAAGAAGGCAGAAAAAAATAGAAGCCAAGCAGCTGTTGACTCCCCTGTTCAGGTGGCCTGGCTAACAACCCTGAGACCTCTTGAGCCAGTTCTCAGGAAGCTGGGGGTGACTTTCCCCATCCCCCCTCCTCCCATTATTTGGTGGAAGCAGGATTCTTCCAGGACAGGATGAGCTGGAGACTTGTGGGGGGACCACTGAAAATCTGAGGATTCTCTTCATTATAGGATAGGCCATGACAACAGACCTCTATACCTTTTAAGAAATCGCAAGATTCATTTCCATTCTTTGAAAACCTTTATTATTAAACCTTCAAGTGAACCCAGGTATACAGGGCTACTGTTGCTGAAACTCGTCTCTGTTCATCAGAGTGAACGGAAACATAAAGAAAGAATTTGAGGTGAAGTATAAAAGAGTAGTTGTTTTATTGTGCCAGGTAAAGGAGGCCACTGCAGGTCAATGTCCTATAGACTGTGCCCTCCCTAGAGAGAGAACAGCAAGGGGGTCTTATAGTTTGAGGGTGGAAACCAGGACCATAGATAAGGATCAGGGTAGATCAAGCTTGCATTCTTCACTTCCGGAAATTTTCAAAATTGTCAAAGTTGGTTAGGTGCTCCTGGGACTGATTCTGGTGGTCCTTGAGATGATCACACCATGCATGACCTTCTTTCTGGAATGAATGATGCTCACAAGGGAAGGGAGTGTCAGGGAGCGTTTTCTTGGAGAAGTAAACACCAGGTGCACCATACAATTCTAGCTAGAAGGCAATCATCTGAGAAGTGCAATTAGGAAAGAAAAGCAGCTGCGAGAGGATGGCCGAGTGAGTTGGAAGAATAAGGCTGACTATGATGGAGGATATTTGAACTAGCTTTTTTGCCATTAACAGTACTAGCACTCCCATCCTGGACCAGGTAGCTTCCACCTCGGCCTTCGTCAAGAGAGAAGAAAACACTTGTCACACATCTGTGTCAACTCTCAGGGGCATCTTGAGCAGGGGATGGAGGAAGTTCCGATGGTGTGATCACAGGTAAAAGATCTCCCCAGGAACTGACCCGGGCACAGCGATACAAATCCCTACAGAAAAGAGAGGGTCAATGTGGGCTGCAGAGTCTTGCCACCTCCCACTAATTCTGGCCATACCCCCACACCTGCCATGTCTGCGGGCTGTGATCACGGCATGCTGCATCCGTCCATCTGGACAGCACAGGTGACAGTGCACATGGCGGGGCCGTCTAAGAACAGGCTGAGTGATGCGGGGCCAGCGCGTGGCCTCCTCTGGAGATCCTCGGGCAAGGATTACCAAGGACAACTTTTCTTCCTTTGGCTTCTTGTTCTAAGACAAGGATACAGAGATGGCTTGCAGGAAAAGATGAGGGAAAAAAATTTCTTCAAACCTCATTCCTGTGACTCTTCACATATTCTATAAGTCATATACATTCAGACCCTAAAATCTCCAAGCATTCTCTGAAGTTCCCAAATCCTCCTGTCTCTGAATCTCTTTCACTGTGCTTTCCCAGGCTATTTTCTCCCCACCACAGTATTCCCAGAGTACATACCCAGCTGAAGGGGATGGGATGGTAGGCCTGGGAAAAGCTACAGGCCAGGGGCTTAGAGGCTGTCAACTGGGGACATGGAAGTTCATGGGGACACTGTGAAGACAAAGATGAGGTAAGACAAAAGAACCGCATATCGTAAAACCCAGAAACTACAAGTAAGAGAGCCAAGAAGGGCCAGGGCTAAGGGAGCACAGAGCAGATGAAGGGCAGGCCCGCGGAATCACTGAGGAGGAGGCTGGACAGGGACTCAAGAGTGGCTGGTGGCTAGCCCTCTTTTCCTGGCCAGCCCCGAGTTCAGATCTTTGCTTGCTGGGAAAGGCAGAAGTAATACTCACTGGGGCAAAGACAAAACCAGGTCGAGGGTCCAAAGGTGACTTTTCTTTTCCCTGAAATCAAAGGAAATAAAAAAAAATTTAGGCTGGGCAGAGGGGTCTGTTCTAACTCAATGTCTGCACTCAATAAATTGAGGACTCCTCTAACATTCAATTCTGGTAATTATTAACTATGTTCTTTGAATTAAGCTGGCTGTTTCTCTAATACTCCAAACAAAGAACTTTCTCTTTGCAGCAGGAGAAAGGCAGAAACTTGGCACATGGTATGGTGCTCTCCCTTGTCAGTAACCTTCACTCTCAAAAAAAATTCCATCTCAAGACAATGAAATTTGCAATTATACACTGGTTCATATGGTCCTAAACTGGTTCTTAGCTCAGAAGTGCCCTGGATCAGGGGCTGGCAAAAATAAAAAATTTTAAAAGTCCAGAGACTAGACAAAATTTGTTTCCTACTGCTATCTGTATGGTGAAAATAGCCACAGGCAACAGACCTATAGCCACAGACACATGGTTACAGATGCACAAATAAGCACGGCTCATATAAAAACAGGTGGCAGGCTGGATCTGAGCCATAGGCTGGAGTTTGCCAACTACTACCCTATATCATAATGACTTCATGTGCTTACTATCTTCAGAGTCATCCTTATTGCTATATGCCAGTCCCTTCAGTTTTCAGGAGAGTGCCAAGAACCGGTGAGAATAAGCGGGGAAAGGAGGGTAAGGTGAAAGAAGGCGAAAGAACCTTACATTAAGGACCAGGTCCCTGGCGTCCATGAGAAGGGAGTGCCCAGCTTTTGTTCCATTCTCTACCAATACCTGATTACAAAAGGGGAAAGTAAGAAGCCTTGAATTACATGAAAACATAAATGTCGGTAGCTCCGTAAGAGCATTCCCAAATAGAGTAGGGATTTTAAATGAAACGGGTATTACATATATGATGCAGATGGAGACCTGAAAAGAGGGACAAAGGGATCTGTGTAGGAGGAAAATGGTTAAAAATGAAGACAAGCTCCAATGGGGATAAGGAAAGGCATGAAACAAACCCGTGAAGCCGCTTAAAAACTTGAGGGGAAAGGGGCTTCCACTTACCAGAAAACGACCTGTCTTGCGCCACAAGGTTTGGACCACATCAGTGCGGTCGGCCTTGCTGGGCAGTTCACTCAGGGAAAAGGCTGCGACCACCACATCGAATTGTACCTGGTGCACAAGACAAGGAAAATGACCGACCTGACATCTCCCTCTTTCAAAGAGTACAACAAAGGCCTATCCCACTAAATTTCTTCTGCTTTCTTTTACTTTCTAACATTCAATGCTAGGTTGTAAAGCCAGGGCCACAGTTTTCCATCTGCATACTCCACATCTGGCATACTTTAAACACTGCCACTTGCCTTGGGTGATACAGGTAGAAACTGTCTGAAAAAGACACCTGGAACACAAGGCATCCCAGATCCTGAACCACCTGTGGAGGAAAGTAGAAATGTGGCAACTATGAGTGTAGGTATAAACTGAAGGGACAAAACGCTAGCTGAGGGTGAGATGCAACAGAGTAGACAACTATTAAAAAAAAGGGCAGGGGGAATATTGGGTCATTTGTCCTGTTCTTCTTACCCTACCCATCCACAGTCCAACAAAGGCCTCCAGCATCTTCAACAGGGTCATTGCATCAGACTCATCTTTAACTTTCAGGCCTCGCCTCTATCCCCCAATAAAACACCCTTTCTGGTACTCCTTTGATTTGTAAATGCCTTCAACTTTGGAAAAGCCCTTCCTTACATTTTGTCCTCACCTTTCAGTAGCTTTTCTGCCAATTCCAACATGGCAGCTGAGCTGTCCACACACATATACTCACGTAGGCTCTGGCCCCAAGTACTATGAGCAGCCCTAAAGTCGCAAAAAATAAATCATCAGTTCTCATGACAAAGTTATTCCTACAAAAGACCCCTCTGCCCCTAACCTAACCTTGGGGAAACAGAGTGCTATGTTAAAATAGTTGGAAAAACGAGCAATCTTATTTTCTTGTTTCATCTACAACTCTTAAGAAGACTCAAAAACTACTTGAACACACACAAAATAATCTTGATGATACATAAATCCCTGTCCGAGATCAAATTCCTTTCCTTTTTTTATCCTTCTAAACATGGGTTTTTTTCACTTGACATATTCTTTAAGTTCTGATCCTAATTTATGTAACTTCTCATGCCTTGTCTAATCTGAGGGAAGAAACACATCAGTTCCCAATTTTCCTCTTCTTCCTTTGGTTCTCCAGTCTCTTGATATTGACATGGTATAAGCTAGCTCTAGCTCTCTCGAGTTAGAACTGACAGAGAAAGATACTCACCAGGTGACAGAGCCAGTACCCGAGCCAAAGTCCATCAGGGTTTGTGGCTGGAACTCTGGAAGTCGAGCTTGGATCTGAAGAAATATTCAATACCCCACAGTGGGGAAGACAGACACTTATTTAGGGTCTTGGTAAACATGAATTAGGGGACTGCAACAGAGGAAATGAGACATGAATGTCTTTTAAGATTCAATATAAATGCCTTACATTTAAGGCAATGTAAATGCTTACATGTAAGCTCTTAAAACAGTGATTCTAAACCTTTTTTGGGTCAAAAATTCCTTTCAGAGGATAAAGAAAACCTCTTGAAAAAAATGCACATGTAATGTCCCAAGAATCCTGCCCCAGAAGATTACTTTATGAAAAAGGGAACTGATAGTAAAAGTTTCTGGTTGGAAGTTGAGGGAATTTTACCTCATGGAAAGCTCTGGAGACTGCTGCAAAGCCACCATCCAGTCTTGCTGCCATATACACCAGGCTCAGTCCCTCATTGTAGCTGCCAGAAAAAGCAGACATACCACTGGGAATTAACCTCTATCCTGCAGCTACCCTCCAGACTTTTAGGAAATGAAATCTTTGTAAAGGGCTCTTCCAGCTCAATCCTTTCACTGCTCTACACAGACAAGCCTTAGGAAGGCTTACAAACCAGACTGCTTTTTCAAACACTACATGGTGTAATTGTACTTCCCCAACTCCTTCTCAAAAGGCAAACTTTGCCTTCTTCTGCAGCCCTTCTCGTCTCCCTTACCTCAGTTTTTGCCAATGATAGGTAGTTCTGCGCAAGGCACGCAGGACTTCTTCTTGATGTTTCTCCATCTGACATGAGTCTGGGGTGAGAACAAGGACTGGAAGTAAGGACCTAGGAAGAACAGGGCTCAGATACAATATTGCCGGGAGCCAGCACACCATACCCATGACAAGGCCTTAAGGGAGAAAACCTGACGGGCAAGGCGGATCAGGTTTTCAAGGATTCCAAAAAGGCTAGCTCACGAGATCCCACCCATGACAAGGTCATGGGGAGAAAGCCTGACGGGCAAGGCGGATCAGGCTTTCAGGGATTCCAAAAAGCTGCCCCAAAGCTGCCCCCGGCTCTCACCTTAAAGATGCTGTTTTTCTGATGCCTGCCTCAATGGATTATTCCCCAATTTTTTTGATATAGGCAGGAAGGCCTTTTTTGATTTCTTCCCATATAAGAATTAATTTAAAATTTTAATCAATAAGTATTTTAGGTGGTGGTATTTTATGAGATTATTTAGGGTGAGAGGAGTGTCTTAATTTGAGCTCCTTTGCTGGTAGTTTGTTAGTTAAATGCATTTATGCCTTTGGTATTATTATGCATGATTGCTTATGATATTTTAATTATAGAATAGTATAAAGAATTTAATTATATAAAAGCCCTAATAGATATAGAGCATTTTTGAGGGATGAAGGAGTTTAATTAAAATATATAAGAAAAGTTATTATAAAAGTGGTTATTGGGTTAACGTTTGCTTGCTGTGTTTTTGCTTTTAGTGTGCTAAGGTTGTGCTATGGTAATCATTGTTAATATAGTTATAAATCTAGAAAAATAAGAGCTTAGCCCTAGTATTGTAACAATGAAATAGTTGTTAATTATTAGCCAGGAGTACTAGGCAGAGGCCGTCTTATTAGAGCCACAGAGTCTGTATGGGGTAAAACTTTTAGATAAATTTAACTGACAACTTTTGCAGAAGAACTGATGTTGGTATTAACAGGGTCATATTTTTATTATGTTGTGACATGCTGTCCTGTTGCCCTATGAGACTGTAACTTTTCTGTTAAGGTCACCACAGAAACAGAAAACAGGCCTATATTCACCTGACTTACATAAAATGTTAATAAGTCCTAAGGCCAAAAGATAATGTGTAAAGATTTATTATAGAAACAAAACACAGAAAGCATCTTGTTCTTCCCTAAGGACAAACTGACGTAATGTAAACTAACCCTGTATAGACATGAGTGAGCATCTTGTATCCTGGATACACTCTGAGTGAGGGTATAAAAACTGCTGTCAAAAAATAAAGACAGACTTGGCCCTATCAAGGCTGGTCTCATGTGTCTCCTATCACTCACCGACGCCGTTCAGCCTAAGGGAACCCTCTGGATCCTGCTGGGGCTGGACCCCGGCACAATATCTGAATTTACTGCCTGCCATTCCCCACCAATTGCCACATGGAAAATGCTTAAGAGAGAAGCCAAACTAGAGAAAAGTTTCAGGTAAGAATAATAATGACCAACACCACCACCATAGAATATCAAATAATATATTGCCTCTAACAGCAGTTCATTCAATTCAACCAACTCTGTCTCACAGGTTTTATTCTGTATTAAAGCCAAGTGTAATAAAAAGTTAAAGGATAGGATAAAGGCAGTACTTTGTAGATTTCTTCACTTCCCCCAAATTTAATAATGTGATGTCTCCAAAGTTCCTATAGGAAGGAAAGGGGCTTGAAAAACTTGTCTTATAATTGTGTTCAGTTCAGTACTATTTTACCTACGGAGTGCCTACTACAAACCAGGTACTACAAGAAGTTCAGGGAATACAAGATAAACAAAAGGCAGGCCTCTTAATAGCAAGGAACTCACAATCATGAAAATAACTTGACAAACTAATTCTCCTTTCCCTGTAGTACTGGAGAGAGACTTTGTTTTACCTGAACAAAAACTTAGACGGTCTTAATCCAGTGAACTTGGGGAAAAAAACAAAGATCTAAATTACAACAGGAGACTGAAGCACTCACTAAAGCCCTGAGTGCAACCTCTGAAATTACTTATCGTCTTTTAGAAAGGCAACATTATGAATAACTGCTCTGGTCAGAACGTCAAATAAAAAATTGCAGTATCTATTTAAGAGGCTGCAGAATTATTACTTGCTCTTCATTTCCCTCTGCTCTTTCTATTTGGCTTACTCTTTATTTTTAAGACCTACCTGCGTTTTCCAGGATTTTTTTCTCAAGAAGAACTGCCCGTCTTTGTAGCTCCTCTGGCTCTACAGGTAAATGCCGGCTCCAGAGATAATTGGTTAGTACTTGCACCTGCTTCTCCATATTGGGCATCGCGCCCTCTACGGACCAAAGATGCAAAGAGGAATCACTTGTACGTAGGGCCCAATCTCCGCTTCTGGAGCTTCCATTTCCCACCTTTACTCACCAAGCAGCAGTAACTGCGCGGCGTCAGCCAATGCTTGCGGCAGCCGCACGCATGACAGCTGCAGGATGCCAGGGTGCCGGCGATGGGGCCTCTTCCCCAGGAAATCGGACTTGTTATCCACGTGGGATACGCCGGGCACGAGGGTAGCAAGCGCCTGCAGAAAAAGAAAAGCTAATGGGGGGCACAGAGGATGGCCGCGGGCACTGGCTAACGGAGGAACTGGCGAAAGCGCACCTCCTCGGAGAGAAGCCGTTCTTGAGATCCACAGCCTCTTTTGAAAGCGGGGAAAATAGGTACTCACTCGGAACTGGGGAGCTATTCCAAAGCTGCGGCGCCATCTGCCTATTTTCAGCAGATACCGCGACCCTCTTGCGGTCGCCATGGCGCCAGCGGTGAACCGGAACCGGAAACTTAGGTGCAGTGTCTGTCACTCTCACTAGCGGCGGCGAACATCCTCCGCGAAAATCGGCGCCGGGCAGAAACAGCCAATGCGGAGAACGAGTGCTTGCTAGTAGCCAATAAACAATCGGTCTGTAAATCGCCTTGAAGACCGTTTGTGCACCACAATGCCGGCGTAGCCAGCCGGAAGCTAGGTGACTTCCACGCTGCGTTGTGATTTGTCTCCGCCTCCAGAAATCGGAGGGGCGGGGTTAGGTAGTTATGGGCTGGCCCTATGCTGGGTTCCCTAGAAACGCGTCACAGGACGGCAAAGAATTTTTGTTTGTATTAACTACCAGTGTTCTTTGTTTTACCTTCTGGAGAACACTGAAGTCTTGGAGTTTTTACCTCCTGTGTGAAATGGAGAGACTGCAGTAATGGGAAGATGAACAAGGAAAGCCAGATTTAGGGACCAAATTGATGGAATAATAGATAATAGATTTAATGTTTCTTACTTGTTAGTTTCTCTTAATATTAAACCAGTACTTTTAAACCAGGTAACTAGCTACCATAAGAACATTATGTGACAGGGAGTGTGACAAGCGCTGTTGTATGATACTACCCTATTTAGTCCCCATAATTCTAAAGGATAGATTATTTAAACCCCATTTTGCACCCAAGGAAAGTGAAAGTTCAGGTGGCTAAATATTAGGCTTGAGATTCAAGAGCTTGTTAGGTGAGAGTAAGTTCTAAACCTTGGCAATCTAAGTCTGATCTTCACCTTTAAACATATGCTCTACTGGTAGTATTGGTACTTAGAATGCAAGTTAGCAAGTGCCAATTTGTCAAGTGCCAATGACAAATTGGTACTTGCCATCTTGGGGCTTCCCTGGTAGCTCAGTTGGTAAAGAATCTTCCTGTGATACAGGAGACCTGGGTTCAATTCCTGGGTTGGGAAGATACCCTGGAGAAGGAAATGGCAACCCACTCCAGTATTCTTGCCTGGAGAATCCCATGGACAGAGGAGCCTGGCAGGCTACTGTCCATGGGGTCCCAAGAGTCGGACACGACTTAGCGACTAAACCACCACCACCATCTACATCTATAAGGATTAAATCATGACCTATTGTAGCTGCTGACCTGAAAGGATTTCAGAGTGGAGATCAGGAATGAGGCACTCTGTGCTCTGGGAAAAACTGGCAGAAAAGTCCTTAATATATTTTCAGGAGATGATTGTTATGAGCTCAATTTTTGCATCTTCTCGTATCTAGAAAAGCAACATCTTTCATGGTGATGCCTGCTCCTCATAACTAGCAGTAACCTTCACATGACTAGCAGCAACCGTCTGCAAAAATTTGTGCTTGATTGCGTGTATTCCCCCTCCTTCACCAAAATCACACATGTACGGATCTTGCCCCGTGCCTCTTCAGAACAGTTTCTCAGAGCTATCTGAAATGCTGGTTCCTGGCCTCTAAGTTCTCATTTTGCCCCCAAATATAAGTTAATTCACAACTCATCACAACTCTTCAGTCTGCAATGCAGGTCTGACCTCTGTGAAAGTGGGAGGGAAAGAAAACAGGTTGGATAGGCACAGTTCTAAAAAGGTTCAGCCAGGCTAATGGAGAGTCTTTGAGCTCAAGGTGGCTATCAGAGAAGCTGTGCTTCCCGAGAAATAGGCCTGACTTAGTATCAGAGCTACACTCAGTCATTGTCTGAGAGCAGCCCATAAGAAGCGTAGCAGATTCACAGGCTGGCAGTTGGGGTCATCAGTTAATTATGATTGCCACAGCAGGAGATCTGAGTAGTGCATTTTCACACTTGCCCTAGAACCACACAGATTTACTTCGACAGATAGGTTCAAGAGACGATTCCTTCAAGCTTTGTATGGGACTCCGTTTTTGAAGAGAAATTTAGAAGAAGGCGGGTGAAAATACAGTCACTGTTACTGCGGTTGATTTCAGGGCTGCAACTGGCAGCTATCCTCTCCTTCCTTTACATTCATTCTCATTCCCCCCTTACCCTCAGCTGTCATAGTGGCTTGTCTGGTATTAGGACCCAAACCCTCTATCCTGAATGGTCCAAACCCTTGATAGTCATATGCTTCTCCAGCTGACATTGTAGTACATATACACTCACACTTACATGGGAATGCTGGGAAGCACCCAAGTAGATCACTTGGGTTCTACATGAATTCTTCTCTGCTCTCATTGTGTAAAAAAGAGTTCTACCTCTTCCTTCTAATTAGTGTTACTTAGCTCTGACAGTACGGTAACTCCTCATCTTCTGCTCCCTAGACCTAAGAAATCCAAAGTGTCTTGGCAGCAGCTGTAGATTGTAGTTCAGTGAGACCCTTGATATATCCCTTGACAAGAGTGCATCCTCTTCGGGGACCTGAACCTTTGACTTGACAGAACCCAGCGTTAGAGAGATGAAAGCATGAAATTTCCATGGGTCAGAAAGAGTGATGGTAAGGGAAACCCTTCCTTCTTCTACTCCTTGGTTATCAGACGTATGTAATCATCTTATTGGGGTATCATTTAGAGTTTTCTGATTCAATAAGTACACTGCATCCTGAAGGATGGTACCCTATCTTTTCAGAATGTTCCCTCCAAGCTGTTGTTTCAGCTGTGCCCTTAGAAAGCCAGCCTGTAGCTTTCCCCTCTCCTCCCCTCCCTTCCTCTTTCCTTCCCTTCCTTTTCCTTTCCTTCCCTTGTCAGCAGAGTCGGACACAACTTAGCCACTAAGCAATAACAAATACTGATGCTGAGCAGGGCCCTATGGGACTCCTGGGTAGAAAGCCTTTCTGTGTCCCCCATTTCTTTGATTATAGGAAATAGCCTTCATTCAGCCTCCATGAACTTCCCTGAGTTCCAATGGCCAGATTCAGCAGTTACTAATTAGGGAAGGGAGAAGATGCAAGACAAGGGAGAAATAGTCAAGAGAAACAGTAGTGCAGCCTTGGGGCAGGGTCCTGGTTCCCCATCAGAGGATGCACACAATAATTTCTTTGAATTGTTTTGCAGATACTGAAACCCTCTCCCTGGGTAATAGGGAGACGTTTATAGTTAACTATCAACAATGGTATGTTGCCCAGATAAGAAGCAGGTAGACCTCAGACCAGTTGAAACTGGAAGGCTGATGCTGTTGACACATCCTTACCTTACTACCAACCCATTAGAAGAATGCAAACCTGTCACTGCTTTGATCCTTATCACCTACTTGACTGTAAGTCTTCTCCCTATTCCCCAGGGAGGAGGGCACAGTTCTTGAGGTGCTAACCTACTGTGTTCCCTCTTTGCCTGGCAAGGAAATAAAGCCACTCTATCTTTTTTCTGTATAACTCTATCTCTGTATTTCTGTTTGACATCCGTGCATGGAGAGCCAAGATTTTGGCATCAGTACCAATTAATGCCTCGCATTAGTCCTTTGCTTTCCTTTAGAAGTAAGTGATATTGTTGAAATAACTTCGAAAGAAATTAGGGGAGTTCTTATGAACTATGATTAAAAATAGTATGTAGTAGTTTAGCTACTTCTCCTTGGTTATAACCCTCTGCATCTTTGATTTTACTTATCAAGCCAGTAGAGCCACCTGGTGATGACTGCACTAACTTTTCATCTTATGATGTATGACTTCTGTTTTCCCCAGATTTGATAAATAATTTATCCTCACACAATTCTCTGAAGCAGGCCACATAGGAGGTCTCAAGCCATAGTCTTGATGCCAAAGGCAGTGTCATTCTTCCTCTTGCACTGTCGCTGGTTATGATGGTAATGAAAGTGGGAGCTCACTGCAATATTTAATTGCCTCAATAGAAGGATTTTCTTTTCTTAGTTAAAATATGCCCCCACTGAATTAGTTTGAGAAATATCCAAGATGTGTGGGTAAACTGAGTGAAACCCTGTGGGGCTCCTAGGCCTGGAGGCATTTTCTGTCTCCCATTTCTTGTAGGCAAGATTCCAGCCCCATGTCTTCCTTGAGTTCCAAATAGCAGATTCAAACAATTGCTAACCAGAGGAGAAGCAGTCAAGAAACCCCCTGAAGCCATGTTAACAGGACCAGAGATGCTGGTCTCAAGATTAGGAGACTGACCATTTGAGACAAGATTAAGGGAGTGCAGGCCCTTGTTGTTCAGTCGCTGAGTTGTGTCCATCTCTGTGAAACCATGGGCTGCAGTGCTCCAGGCTTCCCTGTCCTTCCCCATCCTTCCCCATCTCCCAGAGCTTGCTCAAACTCATGTCCATTGAGTCAGTGATGCCATTCAGCCCCCAAATCTCATACTCTGTTGCCCCTTTCTCCTCCTGCCTTCTATCTTTCACAGCATCAGGGTCTTTGCCAATGAGTTGGCTCTTTGCATCACGTGGCTACAGTATTGGGCTTCAGCTTCAGCATCGGTCCTTCCGGTGAATATTCAGGGTTGATTTCCTTTAGGATTTACTGGTTTGATCTTCTTGCTGTCCAAGGAACTCTCAAGAGTCTTCTCCAGCACCACAGTTTGAAAGCATAAATTCTTCGGCACTCAGCCTTCTTTTTGGTCCAACTCTCACATTTGTACATGATTCCTGGAAAAACCATAGCTTTGACTAGGGGAAGCACACTGACTGAAACCACCCATCCTGGCCAGGCACCGCAATTTTCTGACAGGAGGTCCTGGTAAGGAACATGGAATGAATAAGCCACCACTAACCGGAAGAGTTTGGGAAAGGTCAAAAGGAGACGCCACGTGTCAGATCACCTCCCAGAATCCTTCTGGCTGGCATCCATCTTGGTTGAGCAATGCGTGTGTGCCACCACGAAGGACTCTGAGACATATGATTGGTCAAAGACAACCCAGAAACTAATCCCATTACCATAAAATCCAAAACTTTGAGCCATGTAGCAGAGCAGTTCTCCTGGGTTCCCTTGCCCTACTGCTCTCCACCTGGGCACCCCTTCCTAATAAAATCTCTTGCTTTGTCAGCACATGTGTCTCTTCAGACAATTCATTTCTGAGTGTTAGACAAGAGCCAACTCTTGGACCCTGGAGGGGTCCCCCTTTCTGCAACATGTGAACCTTTGTTGGCAAAGTGATGTCTCTGCTTCTTAATATACTGTTTAGGTTTGTCATAGTTTTCCTTCCAAGGAGCAAGTGTCTTTCAATTTCATAGCTGCAGTCACCATCCACAGTGATTTTGGAGCCCAGGAAATTAAAATCTGTCACTGTTGCCACTTTTCCCCCTTCTATTTGCCATGAAGTGGTGGGACCAGATGCCATGATCTTAGTTTTTTGAATGTTGAGTTTTAAGCCAGCTTTTTCACTCTCCTCTTTCACCCTCATCAAGACACTGTTTAGTTCCTCTTCACTTTCTGCCCTTATATTGGTATCATCTGCATATCTGAGATTGCTGATATTTCTCCTGGACAATCTTGATTCCAGCTTGTGCTTCAGGGAATTCCCTGGTGGGCCAGTGGTTAGGACTCTGTTCTCTCACTGCTGAAGGCCCAGGTTTGATCCCTGGTTTGGGAACTAAGTTCCCACAAGCACAGCAAAAAATAGAAAACCCAGCTTGTGCTTCATCCAGACCAGCATTTTGCATGATGTACTCTGCATATAAGTTAAATTATCAGGGTGACAATATAAAGTCTTGACATACTCCTTTCGCAATTTTGAACCAGGCCCGGCACACACTCTAATCATGTCAGGGACCCCAGCCTTGAACCATTGCTATAAAACTTCTCATCAAATCCTTATTGGTTGGTACACATAGTTTTCGAGGGCAGGAGCCCACTGTGTCTCCCTTTGCCTGGAAAAGCAATAAAGCTATTCTTTCCCACTTCACTTAGAACTCTGAGATTTGATTTGGCACTGATGTACAGAGAGGCTGAGCTTCAGCATCACAGGGACAAAATTTCTAAAATGCAGGTGACTCTGATTTGCTCACCACTATATGCACAGCACTTAGAATAGTGCTTGTTACATCAAAGGCACTCAGAAAGAAATGTCAGTTAAATAAGTATTAGTATTCTAAGAATGACTCTGTTGTCTTCGTATAAGAATAAAAAGTTAACTAAAGTATCATTCTCTTGGTGTCCACTCAGTAATTTTAATTTTTTCAGTGGAATGACATGGATTATTATTGTCTGTACTCCTCTTTTGGGCTTCCCTGCTGGCCCAGTGGTAAAGAATACACTGGCCAATGCAGGAGATGCAGGTTCAATCCCTGGGTTGGGAAGATCTCCTGCATCAAGGCAGTGCAACCCACTCCAGTGTTCTTGCCTGTGGGCAGAGGAGCCTGGCGGGCTACAGTCCATGGGGTTGCAAAAGAGTTGGACAGGACTTAGCGACTTACAGCAACAAAATATGTCCCTCTATTAGTGGTCTGCTTTTCCTACTTAGGAATTTTCAGAATGCTGTTCTTTTGAAAAGCAATAGTGGGAATTGCCTATGGTGAGAATCTATGAGGTTTACCTATTTCTAAAACCAGTTCCCTACCTCCTGCCAAAGAAATATTTCTTCCATCTTTGATTATTGATTCTGTGTCTTGTGCTTTATATTCGTTTTTGGAATCTCAGCATGTTTTAGGTTAATTCTCTAGGAATCTCTAGCATCATCCTTTTCTTCCGTGCTGTGGTTAAGGACAGTATCATTACCAACTGAATTAACACCTTGTTCTAGTGTTTAGATATTTAGGTTTTCGGCATTTGACTGTGGTTTGAAAACTGTACTTTCTACAGCGTGGAAAAGGGGAGTTATTAAAAAATATATATATTCTAAAGTAGAGATTTGGGGCCCTTTCAGGTTAATAGAGCCTATTAATAGATTTGGGGACCAAGTTAGATATTCAACAAATAGACATGGTACGTTTCTACTGGTTCGACTTCCTTGTTGCTGGAATGTAATTTAAATGTGACTCTGGGCTCGTAGTGATTCTTGCCCCAGGGAGGGAAGGCAAGACCAAGAAAATTCTCTAACAGTGATAAAGAATCACTGGATTGACCAAATTGAGTTAGAATAGATTTTTTTACATTTCTCTTATGACTTTGAAGGATTCAGCAGGCCCAGAACGACAAGAAAGGATATGTGTATTATTTTGAGTAATACGATTAAGTATAAAGCCCATAGGCTTCAGGATTTCAAAGTACAGGCAATCCTGAGAGAACATATTTATGACACACCACATTCACTTGATTAATGCAGCATTTACATTTATTTCTGTCAGTTAGCTAAATGGAGAGTAAGCAAATGTGTAGTAAAGGAAAACAGGAACAGAGAAACCAACCTAGAAACAATGTTTTTATCATGCCAGTGTTTTCATACATTTCACTGCTGCCTAGTGACTGCTGCAGATCAGTGACCTCCACCTGCAAGATTTTCTTCCTCACTTTTGCACAAGAATGCTGAGTCCCTTCAAAGACTAGTGGTCACAGTCTGCAGGAAATCTGATTCAACTCTCTCCATTAGAAGTAAAGGGGTATTGGAACTTGATTGATCAGTGTTCTGAGATGGTGTGGCTTGCCAGGCTTATATGCTAAAACTCATACCAGGGATTGAGGATTAGTGCAGATAGCTGGGAACCTGTCCCTAGATCCTCATCAGTTCTTCCATAAGAACTGGATGTTGCATTACTTATTTCAGATATAAACACAATTTCTACTTTAAAAATTTTCTCTCAAAGACAGACTTAAAAATAAGATTTACATACACATATTTATGAGATTTAAAAATAAAAATATGTTTATAATTTGACAAGGTGAAGTAAAAGTTCTTGGTCAAGACAATTCACTTCAGTAAGGGATGAGGCAGCCTTTTAAAAATACCTAAACAAATCACTTCCCACATGGCTCAGTTGTAAAGAATCTGCCTGTCACCTCAGGAGACACGGGTTTGGGCCCTTGAGAAGATCCCCTGGAGGAGGGAATGGCAATCCACTCCAGTATTCTTGCCTGGGAAATCCCGTACAGAGAAGTCTGGTGGACTACAGTCCACAGGGTTGCAAAAATGAGACGTGATTGAGTGACTGAGCACAAACAAGTCTCACAAATTACCATATGTGTCCAATATTAGTTGGCTGGCATCCATCTGACTTGTCCCATGTGCTTTAGAGTTATAAGCAGTCTCCTACTGTTACTCAATCATTTCATCAACTGAGGACCACATCCTGGGCTGGGCAGATTCCTTCAAGGGAACTGACTTCCTTTCCTGGTCATCAACCTAAAGGAAACCTGTATGTGCCGGGCCAGCCGGAAGATTTCAGCGAGCAACACGACGCGTTCCTTTAGGCTAAGAAATAAGGAGACAGAACAGATGGGGTCGAGAGGATCGCTGCAGTCAACGATGATTCTTTATTTCTCAGGGTTACATATATACTAAACCAAGAAGAGAGGCATCCCAAAGAAAATTCTTCCCCATGTACATCATCTTTAAGATAACAATCACCAGAGCTCTCTCCTGGCGCCAAAGGCATCCTACTTATCTTAAGGGCAGTCGTGCAAAGCCATCTATCTGCACCTTGTGTGCATTCAAGGCTCACTAATGGTCTGTTAGGAGTTAACTTGGATAGTAAATTTCAGAGGGGTGGCGGGACAGAGAGCTATGTCTGCGAACAGACCCTCGACAATCAATCAAGGCAGCTCCCAGAGTCAGCTCTTTCAAGCCGCTCCCCGCAGCTCCCCCTCTTTTATTTAATAAAATGGCACGCCTGATTCTTTTGGCGTAAATAATTACTGTGTAGGACAGCCTTGATGTCCCACAGCTCTTTGACAAATTTCTTTATGATACAAGGAGTAATGCACACAAAAAGCGCTAATACCAGAAGCATGGCCACGACCCCTGAAAAAAGATGCCAAAGTGAGGTTATCGAAGGAAAATTGGAAAACAAACTGTTAACAAACTCTTCAGCATTTTCTGCCAAATCCATACTAGCCCGAGGAGCATTTTCTATATCAAGAATTTCCTGATGAAGTTGTAATAGATCTAAGGAAATGTTTTCATTATGCCAAATACCATCTAAATGTGATTTCACTCTGTCCCAAGGAGTTTCAGTATCATTATAAATTTTTGGTGTAACACAAATCCAACGATAGTTAGCATGACATCTAATTTTTGTTCTTAGCTTTAACCCTTGCACTTCTTCTCCCAAAAATCTTACTGCATCATAAAGCGCATTTAGTCTATCCTCTAATTTTCTATCTATATCTTCTTGAATCCCTAAAGCCTTTGAAGTGTTTTTTGCCAAATCATCTACAATGCTAGCAGTATGCACAGATTGAGCTAAAGATACAGAAGCAGTAGTAGCAGAAGCAATTAAAGTTATAAGCGTTACTACTCCTAGAATTATTAATCCTATCCCCCTTCGTGGCCTAGCAAGGGCTGTACGCACCTTATTCCACAGCTCAAGCCCTGACTCTTCATACCAAGGCTCAGTAAGATTTACAGGCATCATGACGAAGGGCGGTTGTTTAACTATCAGAGCCCCAGAATTATTTTCCATACCTCTTATACAATTAGTCAGGGTACAATTAAAACAATGAACATGATATAGGCTAGCATTTTTAGAAAGAGTCACAGAGCCAACAAGGATCATAAAGGGATAGGGTACGCAGGCCCGAGGATATCTCCAAGTCTCATTCCACCAATACGCTCTCCAGGATAGTACTCCTTTGGTCTTTCCTCCAGTCTGTAAAAGGGACCCATCTGTTCCGAAAGCAGCCAACAGCTTCCATATCTCAGTCTGATACACCGTGGTGCCACCAAGATTCCAAATTCTAGCTGCAAGTTGTCTGCCGCCTTCCTTTCCGGGGTTCCTGTTGGAGTCTGGCGACCAGTCCCAAAGGGAATGTGTGTCATTAGTAATAGAATATACAGTAGCAATCTCATCTCTACAAAGTTTCCATGGCACAGCTATATATCGTCCTTTTACCCCCAGGCCACAAAATGGAATGTCTTTAGGTCCGGTTCCATTGACTCGTCGTGCATATCCTGTGGATTTCGTAATGCTAGGAATATCCACTATCCAATTACGGCGGTCATGGTCATAATCATAACCAAAGTATTCTGCATCTGTAACAGTAAGACATCCTGAAACATTATGATTTCGGAAAAAGCACATTGGTAATTGTGAAGAGGATCCCGTATAAGAAATACTGGCATTCTGTGGAAAAATATGCTTATCAGAAAACCCCCCCAAAAGTATTGTGTCATTCACATACACAGGAACAGAACTCATTTCCCATCCAACAGGCTGTAAAAGAGGGGGATCAGGAACATACGCCCAGAAGATACTGGCTTCCATGGAACTTATCTGGTTTAAAAGGAGTAATAATGAAATTAATATACTAGTAGGAGAGGCAGGGGAAGGGTTGGAAGCATTCTCACACGCCATCTGTAACAGCATGTATCTGCTGAGCTGTCGGCAGCGGGACCGTCTCCTGGATTGTGAGCTGTCTCATTCGCTCCTCCAGTGATCTCCTCTGCCGTGCGTACCAACCTTTCCGGGAGCCAGCGCGGCGCTTCGGCATTCTGTGGGAAAACACAAACATGACCTCTCCCCCATATTAGAACTGGATCCGGCCCATGCCATCTGCCTTCTAGCGGGTCTTTCCACCTGACTAATGGCCGTGCCTTTTTATTATCATAGTGCCAAAAACGTTGAGCTGCTGATTTTCCATTTTTATCAAGGCTCAGAAAATTTAAAACAAACAAAGCATGACTAAGAAGATTGTTAGGCGTAATAGCATACAAACTCCCCCTTTTTAATTTTTTCAGTTGGTGCTGAAGGGTTTGATGTGCCCGCTCAACAATTCCTTGGCCCTGTGGGTTATATGGGATTCCAGTCTTGTGTACGATGCGCAGCTGGGCACAAAAGGTTTGAAAATTGCGCACACATATCCAGGGCCATTGTCTGTTTTGATGCATTTAGGTAGGCCCATAGCAGAAAAACTCCGTAAGCAATGCTGCTGCAACAAACTTCTGGCACAAGGTGGGGCTATTGGCCATACCCTGTGGCAAAACTTTCCAATGATACCTGCGCATTGGTTGGGAAAAATTAACAGATGGAACACTAAAAGCAAATCGAGGGCAGTCTTGAGGTGCTAGAGGAATAGTATAAAAGCAGTCTTTTAAATCTAGAATTATTATGTGGGCATCCCTCGGAATAGCCATGGGAGAAGGCAATCCTGGTTGTAATGCTCCCATGACTTCCATAGTTTCATTAACCTTTCACAGATCCTGCAAAAGCCTCCATTTCCCAGATTTTTTCTTAATAACAAAAATGGGCGAATTCCAAGGTGAATTAGACTGTTCAATATGTCCCAATTCTAACTGTTCCTGCACCAGTTGTTGGGCAGCGTCAATTTTCTCTTTGGAAAGGGGCCACTGATCAACCCACACAGGCTCCTCAGACTTCCAAGTAATAGGATCTGCGTGAATTACAGGAGGATCAGAGGTCCCTTCTAAAAATACCCAAGTCCACTTCTTTTTGGTAACCTTTTTGTCTGAACAGGCGCAACAGTTCCCTGATTATTTCTTCCAAGTCCCGAGGTGGGAAGAAGCCCTTGATCTAAAAGCTGATTGCTAACCTGATCACTGGGGCTGTATAAATATACTCCCATATGAGTCATAACATCTCGTCCCCACAAATTTACAGGGAGGTTTGGGAGGACATAAGGTCTAATGTCTCCTTCGTGACCCTCATGGTCAGTCCAATGTAACAGCTCTGTACTTTGTTCAGGGTTATTAGTTTGACCAATTCCTTGCAATGTTGATATAGCTATCTGTTTAGGCCATTCTCGGGGCCAGTGTCTCTCAGCAATAACAGAAACATCAGCTCCTGTGTCCAGAATGCCTGTAAACAACTTTCCATTTATTCTTAACGTGAACTCAGGACGATTATTAGTTATTGCCTGGACCCAGTAGGCGTCAGAGGATCCAAAGGCACCTTCCCCTCTCCTGGAAGCCAATGCTTTTCCTGTTTGCACTGCAGGGACCAATATCAATTGAGCTATACGCTGTCCACTAGCTATGGTGGTAATGCATTGTGGGGAATGGGCCATAATTTTGATTTCTCCTGTATAATCAGCATCAATTACTCCAGGAGCTATGAGCAGTCCTTTTATGGTGGAGCTACTACGTCCGAGCAAAAGTCCGACGGTTCCATCAGGCAAAGGGCCGTATACCCCAGTGGGCAGAGCCTGCATTCCCATTTCGGGAGTCAGTACTGTGTAGGAGGAGGAACAGAGGTCCAAGCCTGCGCTCCCTGAGGTGGCTCTGAACAAGTCTGTAACTCGCCTTCTACCATCTGATTTCCCTGCATTGCCCCATAACATTGTTTCGGGGCCAGGGGCTGGCCCCTCACCCAGTTTCCCGACTGCGAGGGAAGTGGGTTGCCCTGGACATCAATTTTAGATTTACAATCTTTTGCCCAATGTCTTCCTTTTTTACACCTAGGGCATAAATTAGGAGTTTTTATATTCCCTGAATTGGCTTGTTGGGGGCAAAAGGCAGCACGATGTCCAGGCTGGCCACAAACAAAACAGCCAGCATTTCCTCTACTAGGTAATCCTCGTTTATTTTTCATTTGCTGTTGATATAATACTTCTTTTATACTTTTACCTTGTAAAGCTGCAGCCAGGGTAATACCCTGCATATAGGAAGGTCCGATATCAGCACATATACGAATGTAATCTGATAGACCTCCCTTTTTTCTGTACGGTCTAAGTGCAGCCTGACAGGCAGAATTTGCATTTTCATAGGCTAATTGTTTAGTAAGCACTATTCCAGCCTGCTCATCAGCTATAATCTTACCTACTGCTTCAAGAAGACGAGCCACAAAATCTTGATATGGTTCATCAGGCCCCTGACGAATTTTTGAAAGATCCTCAGTCTTATTACTAGAGCAAGGGAGCTTTTTCCAAGCCTGCCGGGCAGCATTAGAAATTTGAGCATATGCTCCAGGCAAATAGTTCAATTGAGCATTCCCCTACCAACATTTCATATGTAGTATTGATCCCTTGTCGCTGGTTTAGTTCAGCTATATGGCCACATTGTTCTGTAAATTCTGATTTCCATAATAAATAGTCCCCTCCTGATAAGCAAGCTCTTGCAATTTGTTTCCAATCACTAGGTGGCAAATTTTGACCTCCTAGACTCTCTATCATGGTCTGGGTAAAAGGAGCCGTAGGTCCATATTGAGCACAGGCAATTTTTAATTCCTTTAGTTGTTTGAAAGGTAAAGCTTCATAATACCTTTGGTTTTCATGCTCGAATACCGGGAAAGTAGCGGAGAATCCCTGAACAGTTTCTCCAGCTCTTTGGGCCTGTTGCATAGCCTTTTGCAAGGGGGACAAACTGTGTGATTCACGAGTTATATTCAACAAATTTTCAGGTTTGGAAATAGGTGGAGGATCTAATCCAGTAATAGTTGAGGGTGCATAAGCAGGAGGCGCAGTAGAGATTGCACCAGCGCCTTCATCCCTACCTTCCCTTTTTATTTCTTCCTTTATTGTTATTAATAATTTCTGCATGAGTGCCTCCAGACCCTTTGTCGGAGGGGCAGCTGTTGCCTGCACATTCGAATTGTCAGTTACAAGTAATTCCCAATGATCATCCTTATGGTAAGCAGCTGCCTGTTCCTCTAAACTTTCCTCATCCTCTGGAGTCAGCGTTCCCTCATTTTCCTTCAAAGGTTTTGCAGATTCTAATTCAAAGTTTGTGGGTCCTTTCCCTTTAGGAGTAGCATAAACTTTAGGAGTAGCATAAATTGGTTCTTCGGGTGGGAGCATGTGTTTTAATTTACTCCCTTCCTCATGTTCAAAATCAAGGCAGTCTCTTATTAAAGACCATAATGAAAATGTTTCCACAGGAACCTTATTAGGTCCGTGGAGAGTATAATATGTTTGAATCTGTTTCCCTATCTTTTTCCATATCTCTAAACTCATAGCCCCTTCCTGTGGAAACCAGGGACATACTTCCTCAACAAAACTAAGAAAAGTCTGCAATTTCATTTTAGTAACCTGCATTCCCCGATCCTTTAACATTATCTGTAACATATGCACAAACAACTGACGACTATTATCTTGTCCCATGGTTTATACTCTCGACAATATTCCTTCCTGCCCCTCAATATACAAATACACACACTCTTACTTACCTTAATAGTTTCAACGGGCAGCGGCCGCAAGGAACTTTCGTCGAGCTCCACGCTGTTGGGCGCCACTTGCCGGGCCAGCCGGAAGATTTCAGCGAGCAACACGACGCGTTCCTTTAGGCTAAGAAATAAGGAGACAGAACAGATGGGGTCGAGAGGATCGCTGCAGTCAACGATGATTCTTTATTTCTCAGGGTTACATATATACTAAACCAAGAAGAGAGGCATCCCAAAGAAAATTCTTCCCCATGTACATCATCTTTAAGATAACAATCACCAGAGCTCTCTCCTGGCGCCAAAGGCATCCTACTTATCTTAAGGGCAGTCGTGCAAAGCCATCTATCTGCACCTTGTGTGCATTCAAGGCTCACTAATGGTCTGTTAGGAGTTAACTTGGATAGTAAATTTCAGAGGGGTGGCGGGACAGAGAGCTATGTCTGCGAACAGACCCTCGACAATCAATCAAGGCAGCTCCCAGAGTCAGCTCTTTCAAGCCGCTCCCCGCCTGTATGTTTGTTTGTTTATAATTAAATATTCATTATTTATTTTTGTCCATGCCAGGTGGCGTGTGGGGTCTATTTCCCCAACCAAGGATCAGACCTGTGTCCCCTACATTGCAAGGCAGATTCTTAACCACTGGAACACCATAAAAATCCACAAGAAGCCCTGATATTTTTAAGCTGTAGCAAAACAGGCAAAGCACTCCAACCAGCATCAGCCTTGACTGGCAATAGCTCTTCATTTTGGAAGGAAGGTAGGTCTTCTCAGCACATTTACCTACAAAGATAATGCTATCATCAGGGTACTCTTTGGAAGAGGGAGTACATAAAGCTATGTGTACATATGTGAGAGCATTATAAGGCCCTTTCCACCTTTTTGGACAGTAATACCACAGAAATGAGTAGTTGCTTCCACAAGACTCTTAGGCAACTAATAAGGACCTACTATATAGCACACTGGAGAAGGCAATGGCACCCCACTCCAGTACTCTTGCCTGGAAAACCCCATGGACGGAGGAGCCTGGTAGGCTGCAGTCCATGGGGTTGCTAGGAGTCAGACACGACTGAGCGACTTCACTTTCACTTTTCACTTTCATGCATTGGAGAAGGAAATGGCAACCCACTCCAGTGTTCTTGCCTGGAGAATCCCAGGGGCGGGGGAGCCTGGTGGGCTGCTGTCTGTGGGGTTGCACAGAGTCGGACACGACTGAAGTGACTTAGCAGCAGCAGCATATAGCACACGGAACTATACTCAATACCTTATAATAACTTTAAGGGAAAAGAATCTGAAAAGAAATATGGATAGATATATAGATATTTGTATAACTGAATCACTCTGCTGTGCACCTGAAACTAGCATGATATTATAAATCAACTATACTTCAATAAAAAAATAAATGAGTGATAAAGATGTAATGAACAACAACAACAGAAGACTCTCTTAGGTAAGCAAAACTTTTTATTGAAAGAGATAGCTTGTGCACAAGGGAGAAGATGAGGGGAAAAGTCTCAGTTCCTCGAGTATTAGGGGCAAGTTGTTGTTGTAACCAAAGGGAGGGTTTGTCTCGTGATCACCGATAATCTCCAGAAATCATGAAACTAGTTTGATTTGCAGCAGGTGGCTCCAAGATAGCTATCAGGAATAGGAGTGCTTCTGTGAGGGAATAAAAATACACGATAATTTTCTGTAAGAAAGCACCAGAACAGATGAGGTTAAAATTTATAGTTGAGTTTCTTGTCTCGTGGCAAGTATACTCATTAGTGTAACAGAGATAAAGGTAATCTTTTACTGCTGTGAGCCTGATTTTTGTCTCTGGAACTAAGGCTCCTAGAGCCTTTGTTTTTAGCTCCCAAGTCCTGTTTTTCCCAAGACCATTCACTAGTCCTTTTCCAAAATGGCTGTACTTTTGTCTTCCTGTTTCAAGAGCATGTGTATGTATCTGTTATGGAGGTGGAGTGTGAATGGATGGTGACTATGTGTGTCTCTCCTACAGATGTCTCTGCATCTATAAGAAACCCAAGAGTTAGGTAGGGGGAGAGATGCTCTTTGCTGGGAGCAAGGGAGAGGGGCTTTGCTGTCCTTGACTGACCTCACTGCTTTCTTGGTCCTGCGCACTCCAGGGTATGCCATGGGGATGCAGTGACCCCTGTGTTTGGCATGGCTGTTCCTAATTTTCCTTCTCAGGTCCCTTCCTAAGTCAATCCTGAATTGGACTTCTTGTCACCATGCCCCAGCTAACTCAGCTGTCCTTCCTGTCCTATGGTTCTTATTCCGTTCTTCCTTATTTCTAGCTCATTTGGAAATCCTGTTCATCTGCTGTCTTAGAGGCCCTCTCTGGCTCCTTTCTGGGGTTTCAGAGCTTTTGTAAACGATCAAGATTGTTCCTTTTCTTGACCCCAATATTCTCTCTATGCGGCATTCTCTGGCCCTGTTCTAGCTCTTGATACATTATGGTTGTCTACAAGCCTGGCATGCTGCAGCCCATGGGGTTGAAAAGAGTCGGGCAAGACTGAGCAACTGAACTGGACTGAAAGGTGGTTCCAGTCCTGGTTGGTAAGAATCTTGGGAAAGGAAAAGGAAATGATCTTTGGAAGGATGGCTGAAAGCAGAGGAGAAGGGCAATCTAAAGGCCCCTGGGATGGGAGGAAGCAAAAAAAATGCATGACCCACCCATGCATGAAATCTCCTGCCTCTGTTCATTGTTGTTAAATGCTGATAGCATCAGTGACCCAGAAACATATGGAGAGCCCCAGAGTCTAATGTACTACTCCTCAAGCTTTCTTACTATAGGCATACAAATCCTTCATACCAGAAATAGCTCTTTAACTTCCATATAATCGTGTTCCTTCCAAAGTCCTAGCAAGAATACTGGAGTTGAAAACATCAGAGAATCAATGGAATGTGGAATGTCTTCTGCTTAAAGGAAGCAGGGCACACAGATTGACCTTCTAAAGGCATGGCTGAAAAAATTTTTTTTGCCTTCATTTCAGCAAAATCTCTGTGTTGTTACAGTCCAGATTTTTACATAATTTATGTTCTCCGGACAGCAATAGATGTCAAATTAGCCAGACTTTCTTGAATTATAGTTATGGGTTTTTTAAAATGAATTTAATTTGAAAATATTTTGCTCTGTTAAGTCCATAGCAACTGGTATTATCAATACAGTTCTTAAAGCAATAGTTAGATTTGCAAATTAATTGTTGGTTTTACCTATCATGTTCTCACACTATAATGGGGTTACATATGTTAAATTAACATTTTTATATTGTATTAAGGATTATTTTATTATATAAAGTACTATACCTTATATTACAACTTTATTACTATATCTTTTTTGTTGTTGTTGTTACTATATCTTAAAGCAGTATCTAGATACACAGAGAATTATACAGAATTGGTATCAAGTTCACACATGTTGTCCTAACCTACATATATACAAATTTAAGAGTAATAACATTGTTGGCTATTGCAAACTGTGCCTTGGCTGCAATGTACAACTGTTAGGAATATTGTGTTAATTTTTGAGTACTTTCAGAACTATGCATTGAAACATGAAGGGAAAAAGGAAAATAGGTGCTTGGTACTATGATACATCATAGTATAAAAATGTATTTCAAGGGTTACCTTTGTGGCTCAGTGGTAGAGAATCTGCCTGCTGATGCGGGAGATGTAGGTTCAATCCCTGATCTGGGAAGATTCCACACGCTGTGGAGCAAATAAGTCCGTGCGCCACAAGTACTGAACCCATGCTCCACAGCCAGGGAGCCACAGCTACTGAGCCCATGTGCCCCACCTACTGAAGCCTGTGCGTCCTACAGCCCATGCTCTGCAACAAGAGAAGGCACCGCCATGAGAAGCCTGCACACTGCAACTAGAGAGTGGCCCCCACTCTCTGCAACTAGAGAACAGTCTGTGCAGCAAGGAAGACCCAACACAGCTAAAAATAAATAAATCAAATATTATTTAAAAATGTATTCCATTCATGCCCTCTGAGAGGAAGAAATTGACAAATTTGTCCTTTTTTTTTTTAACCTTTATGCTTCTGCCACCTAGTCCTCCCTTGTACTTGGAAGCAATGTCTGGCGGAGGCACAATCTACAAGCAATCTTGTCACTTAGACACAGTCACCTTTAAGGGTTTGGGCAAGAGATGTGGGAAGTGTTTTCCCCTGGCTTAGAGCCATGTCAGTCCTGGAAGCAGAAGTTCAGAATGATTTTAGGTTGCAGAGGATCCCAAGTGACAGAGGCACCTCTGTATTCTATACTTATTTATTTGTTTACATTAGTTACATATGGGATTTTCTTAAATGTGAGACCCAGGAAAGGGACTCCTCTTTCTTGGGCCAATGGGTAGTTCTGGCTATTACCTTCGGCTCTTAGGTAAAGTCAGGTATATAGTCATAGCAGATTCCCAATAAGTATCTGATCAAAAAATTTTTGAGTGAATTGGATGAGTTCCTGAAAGAGATGTGTTGCTGACTCTCTGGATCCTCTATAGTTGGTAATTTTTTTTTTTTTTTTTAAGAAGCATTTTTTTTAGAGTGAGGAGGAGGACAATGAGGACAGATCAGAGGGAGAATATTTTCATGGTAGGAAAAGTTTAGAATTGTCAGCCAAGAAGAGACTAGTTTAGAAGTGTTCTCTAAACAAAATACAGATGAACTCTTGGAGTTGACTTTGTATGGGCATAAGGAGGGTAGTTTCTACTTGAGCCATGAAGGCGGGGCCCAGAGTTCAGACTGAAAGAATGCTGCTTCTTTAGAGATCAAGGGATAAATAGTTCTGGCCTAAACTGGTGGCTCAGATGGTGACTGTAGCCACAAAATTAAAAGATGCTTGCTTCTTGGAATAAAAGCTATGATGAACCTAGACAGCATATTAAAAAGCAGAGACATTACTTTGCCAACAAAGGTCCACATAGTCAAAACTATGGTTTTTCCAGTAGTCATGTATGGATGTGAGAGTTGAACCATAAAGAAAGCTGAATGTCAAAGAATTGATGCTTTTGAACTGTGGTGTTGGAAAAGACTCTTGAGAGTCCCTTGGACTGCAAGGAGATCAAACCAGTCAATCCTAAAGGAAATTAGTCCTGAATATTCACTGGAAGGACTGATGCTGAAGTTGAAGCTCCAATACTTTGGCCACCTGATGCGAAGAGCAGACTCATTAGAAAAGATCCTGATGCTGGGAAAGATCGAAGGTGGGAGGAGAAGGGGATGACAGAGGATGAGATGGTTGGATGGCATCACCAACTCAATGAACATGGGTTTGAGCGAGCTCCGGGAGATGGTGAAGGACGGGGAAGCCTGGTGTGCTGCAGTCCGTGGGATCACAAAGAGTCGGACAGGACTAAATGACTGAACAACGGCAGCAAACCAGTGGCTCAGATAGTGAAGAATCCACTTGCAATGCAGAAGACATGGGTTCGACCCCTTGGTCAGGAAGATCCCCTGGAGAAGGAAATGGCAACCCACTCCAGTATTCTTGCCTGGAGAATTCCATGGGCAGAGGAGCCTGACGGGCTACAGGCCATGGGGTGGTAAAAGAGTCAGATATGACTTGGTGACTAAACAAAAGCAAAATGGAGACTGGCAGTATGTGTGAACTTTGAAATGAACTGGAGCAGGCTTCAAAGTCTGAATGGTGGGTGAGACTGTTCCATGCCAAATTGTGTGGCTTGAGATAGAATCTATAAATTTTCCTTAATGCTTGCTATCATATACTGTGAAAAATCATTGTCACCATGGTAGAAACATTCTTTCCCTAACCATCTATCAGAAGAAATGGGAGAGGCCACCCTCAGGGAGGTATAGGGAGGGAGTAGAATCTCAGACCACATTTTTTGGAGAAAAAGAATGTCCTTGAAATTACATGACAACAACTTAAACAGCTGATTGTAAGTCTGGCTGAGAAGTTTTCAGGGTGGGCATGCCCTTGACTTGTGCTCTGGCAGTACTACCTGCTTCTTACTCTTGCTTTCCCTCTCCATCTAGAGGTTTAAGGGAAGACGTTCTAGAGAACGGACTTGGCAAATTTCAAGGGACAGACAGGATGGATCTTTTTCTTGTGCTTTTCCAGAAATTTTAGGCATCTGCTGAAAACTGTCAGACTGTCTTTCTTTTTTTTAACACTTAAAAATATAATTCTATTTATTGATTTATAGTTGCCCTGGGTCTTTGTTGCTGCTTGAGGGCTTCTTGCAGTGGCTTCTCTAATTGCAGAGCACAGGTTCTAGGCTCACCAGCTTCAGTAGTTGCAGCATGTGAGCTTAGTTGCTCCGAGGCATGTGAAATCTTCCTGGACCAGGGATTGAACCCATGTCCCATGCATTGGCAAGTGGATTCTTACTGACTGTAACATCAGGGAAGTCCCAGTCTGTATTTTCTCTTTTTTTTTTTCAGACTGTATTTCTTATCTGTAGCTTCTCAGTTCAGTTCAGATGAGCCGCTCAGTCATGTCTGACTCTTTGCAACCCCACGGATGGCAGCATGCCAGGCTCTTCTGTCCATCACCAACTCCCAGAGCTTACTCAAACTCATGTCCATAGAGTCGGTGATGCCATCCAACCATCTCATCCTCTGTTGTCCCCTTCTCCTCCCACCTTCTATCTTTCCCAGCATCAGGGTCTTTTCCAGTGAGTCAGTTCTTCTCATCAGGTGGCCAAAGTGTTGGAGTTTCAGCTTCAGCATCAGTCTTTCCAATGAATATTCAGGACTGATTTCCTTTAGGATGGACTGGTTGGATCTTTTTGCTGTCCAAGGGACTCTCAAGAGTCTTCTCCAGCACCACAGTTCAAAAGCATCAATTCTTCTGCGTTTAGCTTTCTTTAGAGCCCACCTCTCACATCCATACATGACTACTGGAATAACAACCATAGCTTTGACTATGTGGACCTTTGTTGGCAAAGTAATGTCTCCGTTTTTTAATATGCTGTCTAGGTTGGTCATAGCTTTTCTTCTAAGGAGCAAGCATCTTTTAATTTCATGGCTGCAGTCACCATCTGTAGTGATTTTGGAGCCCCCAAAAATAAAGTCTGACACTGTTTCCATTGTTTCCCCATCTATTTGCCATGAAGTGATGGGACCAGATGCCATGATCTTAGTTTTATGAATGTTGAGTTTTAAGCCAATTTTTTCACTCTCCTCTCTCACTTTCATCAAGAGGCTCTTTAGTTCTTCTTTGCTTTCTGCCATAAGTGTGGTATCATCTGCATATCTGAGGCTATTGGTATTTCTCCTGGCAATCTTGATTCCAGCTTGTGCTTCACCCAAACCGGCATTTCTCATGATGTACTCTGCATATAAGTTAAATAAGCAGGGTGACAATATACAGCCTTGATGTACTGCTTTCCCAATTTGGAATCAGTCTGTTGTTCCATGTCCAGTTCTAACTGTTGCTTCTTGACCTGCATACAGATTTTTCAGGAAGCAGGTCAGGTGGTCTGGTATTCCCATCTCTTGAAGAATTTTCCACACAGTCAAGTGTTTTGTTTGATCCACACAGTTTGTTTGTGATCCACACAGTCGAGCGTTGTTGTAGTCAATAAAGCAGAAGTAGGTCTTTTTCTGGTATTCTGTTGATTTTTTGATGATACAACTCCTACCAAGAAAATAAAGTCAGTAATGTGGAGAATCTTAACTGCCCTGGGCCTGGTAACAGACTTAGGTTGTAAACTACCCTCTGAGGCCCATTGATATGGATCTTGGAAGTTAGGGAAACAAATCCTTTATTCAACTATAAGATTGGGCCTGTGATTCCTTGCTTAAGGGGAGAAAGAAATTTGGCTGTAGCTTTGGTAAGTTGTTAGAGAAAGTGATGACTAAGATATAAAGAGACAGTTCACAATAGAGGGTCATGGTTAGTCAGATAAACATTGGGGAAACTAACTTCACTAGTAAAGAAAAGCATGTTAAAACAATAGAATAGGGACTTCCCTGGCAGTTCAGTGGTTAAGACTCTGTATTTCCACTGCAGTGGGGATGGGTTCCATCTCTGGTAGGGAAACTAAGATCCCCTCATGCCTGACAGTACATCCAAAAAGCAAAAGCAAAAGCAAACAAACAAAAACCCCCTCAAAATTAGGATGATTTTTCCTTATAAACCAACAAAGTTGCAGTGAAACTTATATTCCATAGCAGATAGCATTATAAATAGGTGTTAATTTTTTGGGGGGCAGTTTGCAATATACCAAGAGCCAAAAGGACTGTTTTGGGTCCTTTGATCCATTGATCCCAGTTTTTTTATTCTATAAACATTTATAGAGTCCTTGTATGATAACATTCAAGAGAGAAACATCAGAGATTGGTGTTGCATATTGTGCTTCTGCAATGTGGGAGAGCTGGGTTTGAGCCCTGGCTTGGGAAGATGCCCCGGAGAAGGGAAAGGCTACCCACTCCAATATTCTGGCCTGGAGAATTCCATGGACTATCCATGGGGTCACAAAGAGTTGGACAAGACTGAACGACTTTCACTTCACATTGTGCCCTTCAGGAATTGTCAGTCTGCTGGGAAAAAACAAACCAAAATCCGATCATTATAATATAAAGCTGAATGGGGGAAGATAGAAGCCTAACCGCAGATCTGGGAAGTGTATGGCAGGGGATAGTTTTCCTGCTGAAGATGTCACCACACTGAATCTAGGGAGGATAAATAATTACCTCAGAAAATCTGGCTCAGACAGAGCCAGACTAAGACCTGGAGTTGGCTGTCCCTGATTCAACATGACTAGAGGGTAGGCCTAGAAAAGATTTCAGGAAGTTATGTAACCATTCTCAAGGCTGACGTTAGAAAAAATTTTTACATGGTGAGTTTCTTTCCCTTGACTCTGGTTTTTATTTTCTACCTAGAGGTACATATTCAACCCTTCAGTTCTCTGGGATAGACAGAGGCAAATAGGCCACCTTGGCTACAAACTCCCCTGTAGTAGCAAGCTGGCAAGCATGAACTTCATTCCCTGGGTCCCTTCAGCATAATGCAGGACTTCAGTGATCCCTAAGTCCCTAATAGGAAGCAGAGATGACTTCTTAAGTAGGAAAGCTGGAGCCACAGGGCACAAGACAGGCAAGACTCACATGATCCTTTCCCTTCCCCATGGCAGTTTCACCTGGCACGAGGCTCCTGATGCCTTGGTAGAGCAGAGTCAGGCCACAGTATAGGAGGAAGTGATGGGAACATAGGCTAATTGTCTCTGGAGGACGGACTTATTCCTGCTCACCAGCATTGCCAAGAGTGAGATGTGTGTGTTAGTTGTCAGTTGTGTATGACTCTGCCGACCCTATGGACTGTAGCCCGCCAGGATCCTCTGTCCATGGAATTCACTAGGCAAGAATGCTGGAGTGGGTTGTCATTCCCTTCTCCAGGAGCTCTTCCCAACTCAGGGTGTTAT